>NC_091951.1:41694521-41917021 GCF_031021105.1 Erythrolamprus reginae | reverse complement strand
CTGGTTGCCGATCAGTTTCTGTTCACAATTCAAAGTGTTAGGACGGGACCCGGAGAAGGCCAACTCTGTGGAACCTAACTGGTCGCTGGGATTCATGCGGCAGAAGGCGGTTACGGAGATATTCTGGTCCGATGCCATGAAGGACTTTATAGGTCATAACCAACACTTTGAATTGTGACCAGAAACTGTTCGGCAACCAATGCAGACTGCGGAGTGTTGGTGTAACATGGGCATACTTAGGGAAGCCCATGATTGCTCTCGCAGCTGCATTCTGCACGATCTGAAGTTTCAGAACACTTTTCAAAGGTAGCCCCATGTAGAGAGCGTTACAGTAGTCGAGCCTCGAGGGCATGAGTGACTGTGAGCAGTGACTCCCGGTCCAAATAGGGCCACAACTGGGGCACGAGGCGAACCTGGGCAAACGCCCCCCTCGCCGCAGCTGAAAGATGTTTCTCTAATGTGAGCTGTGGATCGAGGAAGACGCCCAAGTTGCGAACCCTCTCTGAGGGGGTCAATGATTCCCCCCCCCCCAGGGTGATGACAGACAGATGGAATTGTCTCTGGGGGGCAAAACCCACAGCCACTCCGTCTTATCAGGGTTGAGTTTGAGTCTGTTGACACCCATCCAGACCCCAACAGCCTCCAGGCACCGGCACATCACATCCACTGCTTCATTGACTGGACATGGGGTGGAGATGTACAGCTGGATATCATCCATGTACTGATGATACCTCACCCCATGAGAAGCCTAGTGGCCGACCTCTGCTCCCCCACTAACACCGACTGCAGCCAACCGGAGAGGTAGGAGGAGAACCACTGAAGAACAGTGCCTCCCACTCCCAACCCTCCAGCCGGCGCAGATGGATACCATGGTCGATGGTATCGAAAGCCGCTGAGAGGTCGAGAAGCACCAGAACAGAGGATAAACCCCTGTCCCGGGCCCGCCAGAGATCATCCATCAATGCGACCAAAGCAGTTTCCGTGCTGTACCCGGGTCTGAATCCTGACTGCTGAGGGCCTAGATAATCGGCTTCTTCCAAGGACTGCTGGAGTTGGAGCGCCACCACCTTCTCAACAACCTTCCCCATAAAGGGAAGGTTGGAGACTGGACGATAGTTGTTGAGAATGGCTGGGTCCAGGGAAGGCTTCTTGGGGAGGGGGCGCACAAGAGCCTCCTTGTAGGGATCTGGTTGTCATTAGCATTCTCACCCCTTCAAGGAAAAACAAAGAAAGTCCAGATGCTTTTTTTGAAAAAGTACCTGGACAACCATGACCTGGATAATTGAAAATCTCCATAGACATTTTGAATAGTATTTAAGACTTCAGTGATTTCTGAAACAGAAAACAGAGGTGCCATGAATTGTAGGAATAATAATGCATTATTCCTATTGATTAAAATTGATTAATGTGAATAATGTATTATTCCTATTGATTAAAATTGATTAATTTATTGATTAATTAATTGATTAATTTCTAATGGTGATAGATTATTTGAAGAGTACCTTTGGCTGGATATATGTGAGTTTGTGAGTGTGCACAATTGTTAAAAAAATTGAATTCTTGATTTATACATTTAATTTAGAAACATAGAAACAGAAACACAAAAGATTGACGGCAGAAAAAGACCTCATGGTCCATCTAGTCTGCCCTTATATTATTTCCTTAATTTTATTTTAGGATGGATATATGTTTATCCCAGGCATGTTTAAATTCAGTTACTGTGGATTTACCAAATTTGTTCCAAACATCTACTACTCTTTTAGTAAAATAATATTTTCTCATGTTGCTTTTGATCTTTCCCCCAACTAACCTCAGATTGTGCCCCTTGTTCTTGTGTTCACTTTCCTATTAAAAACACTTCCCTCCTGGACCTTATTTAACCCATTCAGACTATACAGATTGAGTTCGTTAATTATAATCATAATTTCAGTCTTAATTTTACTTAGAGTGGGAACCGTAACATTTATTGCTGTGAGCCACTCAGCTGTGACATCACAAGACTTCATAACTGACTAGATCAGTTATTGCGAACCTATGACACGCGTGTCAGCACTGACATGCGTAGCCATTTTTAGTGACACGCGGCCGCTGGAGAAACTTTCGGAGAGAATGCGCCAAACGCACGCGACGCGAGCCAAAAAAAAAAAAGCGCCTCCTCACTCTCACCACCCCCTCCTGTTTCACCTTCGTTGCTGCTTGGAGAAGCCCGCGCCTCCTTCGCCTCCCCCTCCCAGGCCCGGGAAGGAAAAAGCCGGCAGAGCGCAAGCACAGGTTCTTAAAGGATCCGCGTTGTTGATTTCCGAGCACCAAAAAAAAAAAAAGGGACGCGGACGTGCGAAGAGCAAGAATAGGAGCCCGGCCCGGCTGGAGGTTCCCTGGCGGTGATGGCAAGTGAGCTTTTGGGGCCCGGTGGGAGGGCGCCGGCCATTGTGTGCCCGCACAGCCATTAGGAACCCCCTCCCCCGGCAGAAATTTTTGAAGTGGCGCAAAGCCACGCAGTCCTGAATCGCTCCCTTCTCCGGCCAGCAAAGTCGGCTGCCCAGTTTAAAAATCGCGCCACTTTCCCAGGCAGCCGGCTTGCTGGCCGGAGAAGCGAGCGATCCGGGACTGCCTGGCTTTGCGCCGTGATGACAACAACGGCGCCATGGTGGCCTTCAAGCGCCGCCCTTTGTGGCGCCCAACCACCCGTTCCTCAGGTAGCTGTCTGGCGCTCTACCGGGAGGCGGAGGTGGCGCGTAGCCAGGCGCTGAGCTCCATGGACACCTGGGAGGGCAAAGGGGTGAATGTGGCTGCTGCCTCTTAGGTGGAGGTGAAGGCGATGGCGGAGATTTTTCACAAATAAGAGCAAGGCGACTTAACTAACTAACTAACTAATTAATTAAACTAATTAATTAATTAGCTGCTCTGAGTCCTTTTTGGAGTGAGCGGCATATAAATACTGTACAAATAATAAATAAAAGCTTGTTTCAAGGGTTTCCAGACTCCTTAGGGACAGCATCGATCCATTCTGCTGGTCTTGTTTGGCAACCTCTTTTGGTGTTCTCACCTTGAGGCAAATACCGTATAATTTTTTTTTAAAAAAAATGGGAATCACAAATGCAAGTCTTAAAATAGTACCGAGCTGAGTATAATAATAGTACTAATAATAGTACTAAATAATATCACTAAAATTTTATTTATTTATTTATATTTATTTGTTTTGTCAAATAAATGAATAAATTTATTTTTTATTGTTAATATTTTTAATCCTCGGAGAGGGGCGGCATACAAATCTAATAAATAATTTAATAATTATTTCTTACATTATTTTTTTTTCCAAATAGAAATGTTATTTTTCTCCAACATAGAATAAAAAAACATTACATAAGTACAAGCACTAAAACCTTGCTTAAAATAAAACATATATAATAATTTTCTTTTTCTATTGATCATTCAATGTTTTATTTTCTTCCATTAAAAACAACAACATTCTATAGAACTTATATAATATTATAAGGTAAAGAAAACATCAGAAACCAGCATTCTTTTTCACACCTTACACTAAAAGATTACATTATATCAGTACAGGTATAAGCAATTTCAGACTATTATGCCCATCTTAATACAAACTTTCATTTCTACATTGAGTTAATTAATCCAATATCAATTTATCCTGTCATTACTATTATATTTTTATTATTAATATTATTTATTATATTATCTTTATGATTATTTTACATGATCCTAGTAAAAGAGAAACATTAGGAAAAGGAACGGAAGGCACTCTGGTGCACAATTTAGTACACCACTTAGTACTTAAAATACTATACTGAGAAATAGGAGTTCTAAAAAACATTTACTTTTGAAACTTATTTGGAATCGGGCTTTTTTCTTCAAACATAAGCGCCGCCACCAGACAGCTCACATCTTAAAAAAATAAAAATAAAAAATAAGCAAATATCTCCTAGATCAGTGTTTCCCAACCTTGGCAACTTGAAGAGATCGGGACTTCAACTCCCAGAATTCCCCAGCCAGCATGGAGAGCTTTAAAAAAGCCTTTCTTTCCATTAATGTAGGTTAAAACAGTGTTTCCCAACCTTGGCCACTTGAAGATATTTGGACTTCAACTCCCAGAATTCCCCAGCCAGCAATGCTGGCTGGGGAATTGTGGGAGTTGAAGTCCAGATATCTTCAAATGGCCAAGGTTGGGAAACACTGGGTTAAAATGATAGTCCCAGAACGAAAGATATACAGTGTGTAGTAGTTAAGCTGGTGAGTTTATTAAACTGGCAATTCTTTCATTAGAGATTTATTTATTTTATGTGCTTAAAGTAAAAAATAAGAACTGATTTAGGAGATAGAGGAACGTTGCTATAAAAAAGGAAAAAAAAACCTGGCAGTATTGTCTGATAAGACCTTTAAAAAGACGATTGCTTAACTTCCCTGGTGGTCTAGTGGTTAGGATTCGGCGCTCTCACCGCCGCGGCCCGGGTTCGATTCCCGGTCAGGGAACATATTTTGGAAAAAGCCCCAAGGTGTTGTTTTTTTTTTAAATGAAACGAGGATAATCCTTGAAGACCCTCAAGTCAAATCTACATTTTATAAAATGGAGACATTCTCCGAAGTGCTGTAAGAAACCTGAGACTGGCTTCTCAATTTTCTCTTGAAGTATCAATGATAACTTGAACAGATTTCTGAAGATTTCATTTGCTCTCAGTGTACAAAATGTGTAGTAAAAAGAAAACCCAGATAAAACTATGGCCAGGTTTGCATTCAATGCATGGCATTTTTCCTGTAGCTGGTGATACAAATAACAGTAATTCCACTTGCTCAGGAGTTTTAGTTTAGTCATTTAAAAACATATTTTTGCAGAAAGAGGAGTACAGGTAGGAGCTGAACAATTACCGAGTAGCATCTGCGTATCTATCATTTCATTTATACAAAAGTTAGACACCTTAGCTTGTTTGGCCAGGCGTTCTACAAATTGTATGTAAGAGGTTGATGTAAATCATGGGTGACTTTTACAATGGGAGGATCTGCTGCGAGTGAAGGAAGGAAAAGAGTGAAAATACAAACAATGAGAAGTGATCTTTCTTTCTTTCTTTCTTTCCTTCCTTCCTTCCTTCCTTCCTTCCTTCCTTCCTTCCTTCCTTCCTTCCTTCCTTCCTTCCTTCTTTCTTTCTTTCCTTCCTTCCTTCCTTCCTTCCTTCCTTCTTTCTTTCTTTCTTTCTTTCTTTCTTTCTTTCTTTCTTTCGTTAGTCCAATGCATATTGAAGAGAATAGACATGTAGTAATATATATAAAGAAAAGGATAGAAGAAAAGATATAAAAATAGAGGAGAAGATATTAGAAGGAAGAAAAGATATATGGGATAAAGGAGAGACAATTGGACAGGGGACAGAAGGCATGCTAGTGCACTTATGTACGCCCCAGACTGACCTCTTAGGAACCTGGAGAGGTCAATTGTGGAATTTTAAGGGAAAAATGTTGGGGGTTAGGGGTTGACACTAGTGAGTCCGGTAATGAGTTCCACGCTTCAACCCAACTCAATTGCTAAAGTCATATTTTTTACAGTCTAGTTTGGAACGGTTAGTATTAAGTTTGAATCTGTTGCGTGCTCTTGTGTTGTTGCAGTTGAAGCTGAAGTAGTCATTGATAGGCAGAATGTTGCAGCATATGATCTTGTGGGCAATACTTAGATCGTGTTTAAAGCGTCGTAGTTCTAAGCTTTCTAGATCTTGGCAGTGATAACTGCAAAGGTGGCACAGCATAGATTCTCGGGAGTTTCTGGTTTGTTCTGTTCCCATAAGATCTGCTGAGCTTTAGATGTTGTTTTGTTCATTGTTGCCCATGTCAAATTGGATCCTCATGGGCTTTGTACTGGATGAAAGGGGTGCTGTATTTCCTGGAACATCACCATCTATAATTCTGTTATTCAATTACTAGACCTCTGATGTCATGTCATCATGTGCTGGGTGCACAAACTTAGCTGGGACCCACACCAAACCTGTAGGAATTAAGTACAGCTGCAAAACCCCACCCTCAGGTTATTAAGGGTACAAGCCCTAACCGGGTTTTATCCAGTAGAGCTTGATAATAAACCAATGGTCTAGTCTAGGCAACGGTTCTTGTTGTCTGAAATGAAGATCATAAGTAGTGATGGGCGAACTCAACGGTGTTCGTGTTCAGCAAGTTCGGACAAACTTCACGCAAAGTTCGGCCGAACCCGAACCCGAATGGTCCATGGCACCAAAGCTCCACCCCCGGAATCCCATCATTTTTTATTTTAAAGGATTTTTTATTTTATTTTTTACAAAAAAGGATGCCGCAGTGGGGCCACAAGCAAAGGGAGGTCCTTTCACATAAAAATATATTTTTTAATTTTTACGTGAAAAGACCTCCCTTTGATGGAACTGGGGAATCCCTCCCACGAAGAGATTCCGGGGGCGGAGCTTTGACGTCACGTATACCGGTAGGTTGCTAAGGACGCCAAGGTGATCACTTCCTGGATTCCATGCTAATCAGGCTATGCTGAAGCTGAAACAGGCTGTTTGCTGTTTGCTGCAAGGAAGTAAATTGCTGGACGGCACAGGCCAAAGGGTGGGGGCCAGTGGGCAGGGATACATTCGGTGTATGAGACATACCCAAATTTTCGCTTCCTTTTTTTGGGGGGGGGAGTGTGTCTTATACTCCAAAAATACATTCTTTAAGTTAAAAGTTATTTACTGGATTCTGCAATCATTTGAACAATAGCAGAGCTAATGTACAGTGATCCCCCGAGTTTCGCGATCTCGATCTTTGCGAAACGCTATATCGCGATTTTTCCACCCGATGACGTCACTCCCTTCCTTTCTCATCTTTCTTTCTCTCTCTCTTTCTCTATCTTGCTTCTTCCTCTCTCACACTCTCTTCCTCCCTCTCTCATCTCTTTCTTTCCTTCTCTCTCTTTCTCTATCTCTCCCCCTCTTGCTCTCGAGCGGCGGGTGGCACCGAGGGAAGGTTCCTTCGGCCGCCCACCAGCTGATCTGCTCGGCAGCGCAGTAGCAGCGTGGAGCTGAAGATGGGGTTTCCCCTTTGCGTGGGCAACGGGGAAACCCCATCTTCGGCTCCTCGCTGCTACTGCGCTGCCGAGCAGATCAGCTGGTGGGCGGCCGAAGGAACCTTCCCTGGGTCTTCAACTCCCAGAGCGGCGGACAAGTGGAAAAGCGGCGGACAAGCGGAAAAGCGGCGGACAAGCGGGCAGGCAGGCGGCTCCTCAGCTGCTGGGTCTTCCCAGGTGCGGAAGTAAAAACACCATCTGCGCATGCGCGGCCATGGAAAAAGGGGCGCGCATGCGCAGATGGTGTTTTTACTTCCGCACCGCTACATCGCGAGAAATCGATTATCGCGAGGGGTCTTGGAACGGAACCCTCGCGATAATCGGGGGATCACTGTATTACCTTCACCGACAAGGTTGGGCTATATATTCACAGATGTATCTGAAATAATCCGAGTAAACGGCTTTGAGTTAAAACGCTTTATTCTTTCACAGAGAAACAACAGCCGCGGCTTACTTTCACTGCCGAATGCAATCTGACAGGAGACGCGTAAGCCCGGTAGCACAGGAAAACTTTCGCCCGGCAACAAGCGACGCCTGACAGCTCTTTAGTTTGGCGCCCAAAGCCCAGCGGCCAATCAGAGGTAAGTAAACAGTCCTGTCTGACTCTAATGACTTTTGCTTAACAAAAACTCTTTAACTAAATTCCCTGGTAACAGAAACTTCTGGATTTAACATCCCTCCCCCTTCTGGTTGATTTATTACAGATGTTCACTCTGATAAATATGTAATAAATTCGTCCAAACGGGCTGGTCTTCTGGGTGCCCGCTCAGACCTTCGTGGGTCTTGGAGGACCTGGGTATCCACCGATGAAGATGGCTCTTCCGGATGGGACTGTCCAGCACCCCCATGGCTGGAGCCTTGCGGAGCTGCAGCTGCGCTGGCTTGACTAGTAAATCCAGGTAAGTCCCAGTCTATTTGTTCCTGGTTCCTAGTAGGTCTTGAGTAATTTCCTGTGGGGTGTGAAGGAGGAGAGGCCCCATTACTTATGGCAGCCATATTGTCCCTTATACTGGCAGATGCCAATCTCCCTCTAATGTGATCTATGTGCCTCTTCCAGAGGCGGCCATCACTTAGGGCAATTGTATATGTTTTTGGACCGGTTTGTTCTGTGACTATTCCACTCTCCCACAATGTGCCCTTATCAAAATTTTTAACATACACATTTTGACCGATACATACCGAGCGTTCCGGAGTGGTGACATTTACCGTTTTTAACTGGACATAGGCTGGGTGCAGCCTATCCAATGGTGACCTTAACTTCCTCCCCATCAGTAATTCAGCCGGGCTTCTATTTGTAGTCATACTTGGTGTTATATGTTGCATTAGAAGGAAAGTGTCCAGTCTGCCTTGAATTTCCCCTGGGGATGATCTTTTGATGGCCTCTTTGGCCACTCGGACATACCTTTCAGCCATCCCATTAGCCCACGCTGCGTGGACTGAGACCAAAGCATGTTTCACCCCCAACCCGGCGAGGAACATTTCAAACTCCCTCGAAGTAAATTGGGGCCCATTATCCGATACCATAACATCTGGACACCCATGTGTCGCAAACAATTTCCGCAACACCTTTGACACTGATGTTGTTGTAGTGGACCCTAGTAACAGTATCTCCAGCCACTTGGAGTATGCATCCACCACTATTAAGAACATGTTATTGTTCACTGGCCCCGCTAGGTCGATATGTATTCTTGACCACGGCCCCCTAGGAGTGTCCCACTGTGCAGGGGTGGTTTTGGGAGGATTTGGTCTGGTCTCCTGACAGGACTTACATGTAGCAACCCAGTCCTCTATAGCCCTGTCCAGCCCTGGCCACCATAAATACCCCCTAGCCAAGGCCTTCATCCTGACCACCCCGGGGTGTCCTTGATGCAGCAGCTGCATCACTTGGGGCCTTAGGGAATGGGGAATGACTACCCTATCACCCCATAACACACATTCATGCATCACCGACAGTTCTAGCCGTTTTGTCTTAAACTCACCTACTATTGGGTCATCCCCATTGGCTGGCCATCCTTTTAGAATATAGTGAAGGACTCTTCCTAAGACAGGGTCAAGTTTTGTTTCCTTGGCTACCTCTTCTGCTGTCACGAGGGATGGATTGCCTAAGTCAATTAAGAGGACATCTCCAGCAGGGGCTGGATCTACCACCTGCTGACCCAAGGGGCAGCGGCTCAAGGCATCAGCATGATTAATTTGAGAGCCACCTTTATGCACTAGAATATAATCATAGCCAGCTAAAAATATAGCCCACCTGGACATGCGGGGGGACATGAATGGAGGGGTAGGTTTCCCAGTGGCTAATAATCCCAGCAACGGTTTGTGGTCAGTAATCAATTGGAAAGGGCGGCCCAACAAATAATTATGGAATTTTTTAATGCCGGCAACCAAAGCTAGGGCTTCTCTATCAATTTGGGCATAATTTCGTTCAGCCTGGGACAAGGTCCTTGAAAAGTAAGCTATAGGTGCCTCCTGACCATTAGGTAATATATGGGCTAGGACAGACCCCACCCCGTATGGCGAAGCGTCGCATGTGAGTCTGAGGGGTAATGTGGGACTATATTGCACGACTACACTTTGGGAAGTCAGGAGTTGTTTGACAGCAGTGAAAGATGCCTGTTCAGTATCTCCCCATTGCCATTGCGCCCCCTTGTGGAGAAGTCTATGAAGCGGCTCAGCTGCAGAGGCTTTATGCTTCAGAAAAACTGAATAGAAATTCAATAACCCTAAAAAGGCTTGCAGCTCTGCTTTACAAGTGGGGGCAGGTGCATCTCTAATGGCCCTAATTTTATCATCTGTGGGATGAATTCCTGCTGCATCGATTTTGAATCCTAGGAAATCCACAGATGGAGTTCCCCATACACACTTGTCAGGGTTCAGCCTCAGCCCTTTTGATTGTAACCTGGTCAACACCTGTCGGATTCTAGAGTGTAATTGGTCCCTTGTGTCCCCACAAATTAGAATATCATCGAAGTAAGGGACCACCCCTTTAAGCCCCCATAACAAGCGTTCCATCAGTCTCTGGAAAATACCTGGGGCTACACTAATGCCAAATTGCAGGCGTGTGCACCTGAAGGCACCTCTGTGGGTAACTATTGTCTGGGCTAAAGAAGTGGCTTCATCTACAGGAAGCTGTAGGTATGCCTGGGCAAGGTCCAGCCTTGCAAAGACCTTCCCAGACCCTAAAGTGTGCAGCAAGTGCTGCACAACTGGAATTGGATAAGAGTTGTGCTGTAATGCCTTATTCAAAGTGGATTTGTAATCAGCACACACACGCAGAGATCCATCAGGTTTAAGGGGGGTTACAATAGGTGTCTCCCAGGGAGCGTGCTCAATAGGAACCAAAATGCCTTGGGCTTGGAGTTTGTCCAATTGGGCATCTAATTTGTCAAGCAAGGGTAGAGGTACTCTTCGAGGCTTTAGTCTCAAGGGGGGAATGGCTGGGTCTAAGGAGAAGGAGATTGGGGGTCCCTTATATGTTCCCAACCCTGGTTTAAAGACATCTGGAAATTCCTTCACAAAATCAGGTGTGTTAGGTGCAAAAATTTTGTGGACACCGGTGATGGCTAATCCTAGGGGAGCCATCCAATTCAAACCCAACAAAGAATGATTGGCCCCGTCCACGATTAATAGGGGCAACCTATGGTGCACATTTTTAAAAGTTATAGGGACGCTAGTAGTACCCAATACACTAATTGGGTGTCCCTGAAAGTCTTTGATGACAATATCTGAAGGCAGCAAAGAGTCTCGAGACACATCGGGTAAATAAAGTCTTAGTTTGTGCCACGGCATCAAAGTATATTTGGAGCCCGTATCCAGCTCCATGTGGCAGGGATGTTGATTTAATAGGAGAGGGACAACAATCTTATTAAGGGGAGAAGGAGTAGCTGCAGAAGCAGGGCTTGCAAGGTTACCTCTGTTGGACCATGGTCTCCTATTTCCCCGTCCTTGTTGTCGGAATGGCCGGTAGGAACGCTGGGCAGGGAACGTTGGCAGCAGATCTTGGTTCCCTGAGGCGTCATCTGGCAGGGCGGCACGGCATACAGCAGCGATGTGGCCTCGTTTGTCGCAGCGGCGGCAGAAGGCATCCTTGAAGGGACATCTCGAACGTGCGTGTTGACCTCGGCAGCCAGCACAAGCAGGGAAGTTTTGGCGGAGTTGCCGGTTAGGGGGTCCCCGAATCAGGCAGCACTCGTCGTCCTGGGCATCAAAATCAGCGGTGTAGTAGTCCAGCGAAGAGTTGACTTGTGCGCGAGGATGTGCAGTGAGTTTGCATACCGTTGACAGCTTGTCATTCGATTTCAATTCAGCGGCAGCAGACTCTGCCACTTCAGCCGTCTGGGCAGCTTTGATCACATCTTGCAGGGTCGAATCTTCCGTTGCTAATAGCTTATTTCGGATGGAGACATTCTTCATTCCGAAGATAATGGCATCTGTCAACCTCGCCTCAGGGTTATCAAATTGACATTTTGCCAATATGGTCCTGAGGCGAGTTGCGAACTGGTTAATTGTTTCCCCTTCGGCTTGTGCCGTGCGGGAAAACTGGTGCCGGTAAACCCTAGCAGGCTTAGTTGGTTTGAAATGGGAGGCTAATTTTTCTTTCAGAATTTGCCACGAGACGGAATTGGCAGGCTCTGGGTCTGTCAGGGTGCCTGCCAGCTCAAAAATTTGAGTGCCGCAATAGTTTAGGAATAAAGCTCTTTTGCGGCTGTCAGTGGCATCTTGCATGCCGGCAGCTTCCAAAAAAATTTCAAATTTTGCCATATAGGCAGTCCAGGTTGACCGTTCAGGGTCAAAAAGCTCTGGCGGCTGAATGATTGACGGGGTAGACATAATGATTCAAGGAGAAAAAGCAGTCCTCAAGACCCTCGTCGCCAATGAAATAATCCGAGTAAACGGCTTTGAGTTAAAACGCTTTATTCTTTCACAGAGAAACAACAGCCGCGGCTTACTTTCACTGCCGAATGCAATCTGACAGGAGACGCGTAAGCCCGGTAGCACAGGAAAACTTTCGCCCGGCAACAAGCGACGCCTGACAGCTCTTTAGTTTGGCGCCCAAAGCCCAGCGGCCAATCAGAGGTAAGTAAACAGTCCTGTCTGACTCTAATGACTTTTGCTTAACAAAAACTCTTTAACTAAATTCCCTGGTAACAGAAACTTCTGGATTTAACAGTATCTGCCCTGAAAATAGCGCATGGTGACCTGATAGCACAGTAAAACATTAGGACAGGAAATGTTTTACGTTGATCTGGAAATTTTAGTCTGAAACAGTTGCCAGAATGGGGAAAGGTGATTGTAGTTCTCTGTTTATAATTCTCATTTTGTTGACCTCCTTCTTAAAGTTGATTGTCACTGATCAGGTGGGTTCTTGATGGATTCTCAGAGGCCCAATTCACATCCCTTGCTGCTGTCAGCCCTGATTTAATTGTGTGGTCCAACCAACCACGAACTTTGGTAGTGTGTTCACCTGCAAAGTAGATTCTGCCTGCAGGTGTAGCAACTGGTTCACTAAACTCTTGAAACTGGTAGGGAGTGAAGGTGGTTATAGAGCCCATAGCATACTTATCCAGGCTCCATTTTTTAACCACTGATGTATAACAGAAAGCCTGGATCTCTTTCTTGGGCAGCTGATGGATGAATGAAAGGTCATTCATGACAATATCACCAATGCTCTTGGTATCAAGAGCGTGAAAGAAATTGGCATCATCAGCAACGACATAGGCCAAAATAACCCCAACGCCACTAGTAAAGTTATGGTTAGGGTAGTAGATGAATCGGGATGGAAGATCAGTTGTAGACTTCCCACCATGAATGCCATCAGCCTCCCAAAACTTCTTAGTGCAAGTGAGGAAGATCTTGGTGCCACTTCTGTAGTGGATAGCCCGCAAAGCGTGTGCTTTCTTTGGTGGAAGGGGTGGTTCAAACTTGATGCGACGGGTGGCCCTTGCTGTGGCGCACACAATGACGTAATCAGCTATCACATCTGACAGGGTATTTTCTGGGGTTTGATATTCCACTCTGACTTTCTCAGCATTCTGTTGTATCTTGACCACTTGGGCATTGAGATACACCATTTCCGCCATGGTTTGATACATGGATATAGGCAACTGGTCAAATCCACCAACAATTTCATCCAATCTGCAAGACCAAATGGGACAGAGGAAGTAAAAACCTGCTCGGCTAAAAATTGGATAATGATTTATTCATTATTTATTTATTTATTTTTATTTTATTTATTAGATTTGTATGCCGCCCCTCTCCGCAACCATGTCTGCTGGAAGTTTGTTTGAAGCATCTACTACTCTTTCAGTAAAATAATATTTTCTCATCTTGCTTCTGATCTTTCCCCCAACTAACCTCAGATTGTGCCCCCTTGTTCTTGTGTTCACTTTCCTATTGAAAACACTTCCCTCCTGAACCTTATTTAACTCTTTAACATATTTAAATGTTTCGATCATGCCCCCCTTTTTCCTTCTGTCCTCCAGACTGTACAGATTGAGTTCATTAAGTCTTTCCTGATACGTTTTATGCTTAAGACCTTCCACCATTCTTGTAGCCCGTCTTTGGACCCGTTCAATTTTGTCAATATCTTTTTGTAGGTGAGGTCTCCAGAACTGAACACAGTATTCCAAATGTGGTCTCACCAGCGCTCTATACAGCGGGATCACAATCTCCCTCTTCCTGCTTGTAATACCTCTAGCTATGCAGCCAAGCATCCTACTTGTTTTCCCTACCGCCGACTTCTGAAGTTTTTGCTAACACAGAACTGCCAATATAATACTCCGATTGAGGATTCCTTTTCCCCAATGCTAAGCAAAGTTTGCAGAATTCTGATACTTTTTCTGTCTATTTTAGAATTAATTGTGTTTTACATGAAATGATGTATTTACAGCCCAGAATATTAGTCTCAAGGTTTGTTTTACAGGATGCTTCAAAAAGGATATCTGGCAAGTGTTGGTGTAATGGTTTAACTAAAGCAGAGGAGATGTTACAAATAGAAGACATCTGCACAAATGCCAATCTGCTTCATCTGCCATTTATAACTGACATAAAAATTAGTATCTACTGATAATGCTACCATTATCATTCTACAGAGGAATCATGGAGTTTGTCATCTGCACCTCAATAACTGTCTGGTTTGGTTCTGTAACCCAACCAGACTGACACAAACTCCAGAGGATAATCAGAACTACAGAAAAAAACTATTGCTGCCAACCTGCCTTCCATTGAGGACCTGTATACTGCACGAGTCAAAAAAAGGGTGGGGAAAATATTTAAAGGGTAAATCACATCCTGGACATAAACTGTTTCAACTCCTACCCTCAAAACGCCGCTTCAAAGCACTGCACACCAAGACAACTAGACACAAGAACTGTTTTTCCCCAAACACCATCACTCTGTTAAACAAATAATCCCCTCAACGCTGCGAAACTATTTACTAAGTCTGCACTATTACTACTAGTTTTCCCCATCATTCCTATCACTCATTTCCTCCCACTTATGACTGTATGACTGTAACTTTTTGCTTGCATCATTAAGATTTTTATTAATTAATTATTTGACTTCTATGACTATCATTAGGTGTTGTGCCTCATGATGCTTGACAAATGTATCTTTTTCTTTTATGTACACTGAGAGCATATGCACCAAAGAAAAATTCTTTGTGTGTGCAATCACACTTGGACAATAAAGAATTCTATTCTATTCTATTCTATTCTGTTCTGTTCTATTCTATTCTATTACTGATAATTGCCATTTCTTGCAACTGCAGTAGTATGTTAGCTTAGGTTTCCCTTGCCAGTTGTGGTTTGGATTAACAGATACCGAACATAGCGATGCCATGACTTCATTTGGCATTAAAGAGTTAAGGATTTGTGTACATTCCCGCACCAATATAAGGAGAATTTGACTGTGGCCATGAATGTGCCTGTCCTCTTGCAGATTTTTAAAATCTCCAGTTCCTTGCAGATTCCCATGGATCCTTCAATGGATGAAGAAGGATTTCATCTTTAAATGATGAGGATGTCATCTACAGATTTGCTTACCGTTTTTCGTAAGTGAAAATATCATTGTTTCTCAGGGTCTCAATAAAAGATACGTAATAGGCAGAATCTTCATTCAGTAAGTCTCCAATCATATTTACAGCTCCCCGGCTCAGATTTCCTTCTTTAATTAGATATTCCTGTTTGGGGAGAAAAATCCTTCAATTCAATACATTTGCATACCTATAGCAGGCTTAGGGTCTGGATGGGTGTCAACAGGCTCAAACTCAAACCTGACAAGACGGACTGACTGTGGGTTCCATCCATTGCCCTGGGGGGGGGGAGGGAATTACTGACCCCCTCAGAGAGGGTCCACAACTTGGGCGTCCTCCTCGATCCACAGCTAACATTAGAGCACCATCCTTCGGCTGTGGTGAGGGGGGCGTTTGCCCAGGTTCGCCTGGTGCACCAGTTGCGGCCCTATTTGGATCGAGAGTCACTGCTCACAGTCACTCATGCCCTCATCACCTGGAGGCTCGACTACTGTAATGCTCTCTACATGGGGCTACCTTTGAAAAGTGTTTGGAAACTTCAGATCGTGCAGAATGTGGCTGCGAGAACAATCATGGGCTTCCCCAGATACGCCCATGTCTCATCAACACTCCGCAGCCTGCATTGGTTGCTGATCAGTTTTTGTTGGTTATGACCTATAAAGCTCTACATGGCATTGGACCAGAATACCTTCAGGACCGCCTTCTGCCTCATGAATCCCACAGAATTGGCCTTCTCCGGGTCCCGTTGACTAAGCAATGCTGCCTGGTGGGACCAAGGGGAAGAGCCTTCTCTGTGGCAGCCCCGACCCTCTGGAATCAATTCCCTCCAGAGATTAGAACTGCCCCCACCCTCCTTGCCTTTCGCAAGCTTCTAAAAACCCACCTGTCGCCAGGCTTGGGGAAGTTGATATTCTTCTTAGCTACTATGATTTATGTATGGTTTGCTTGGGTTGTGTGATTAATTTTTATGATAAGGATTTTAATCTGTTTTTTAATATTGGATTTGTACATTGCGTATTGTGTTGTGAGCCGCCACGAGTCTTCGGAGAGGGGTGGCATACAAATCTAATAAATTATTATTATTATTATTATTATTATTATTATTATTATTATTTATTAGACTTGTATGCCGCCCCTCTCTGTAGACTTGGGGCGGCTCACAGCAATGATAAAAACAATATACAATGACAAATCTAATAGTTAGAATCTAAAATAACAATAATACATTTAAAAAGTCTAAACAACAAGAAACCCCAATATATAAAAAACATACATACAGTCATATCATACACACACACAAAAAAAACCCCTACATAGGCAGGGAGAGATGTTTCAGTTCCCCCACGCTTGACGACAGAGGTGGGTTTTAAGGAGCTTACGAAAGGCAAGGAGGGTGGGGGCAGTTCTAATCTCTGGAGGGAGCTGCCTCCAGAGGGTCGGAGCCGTCACAGAGAAGGCTCTTCCTCTGGGTCCTGCCAAATGACATTGTTTAGTTGACGGGACCAGGAGGAGACCAACTCTGTGGGACCTAACCGGTCGCTGGGATTCGTGCGGCAGAAGGCGGTTTTGTAGATACCCTGGTCCTGTGCCATGAACAATGCCTGGGGAAATCTCAAGCAGGGTTATAATAGGAATGTAGTCTATATTTTAATATTTGTTGTTGTGCGTCCATGTATATGCCTATATTTCAATGCTTTAACTTTGCATATACAGTAATACCTCATGATACGAACTTAATTGGTGCAAGGAGGAGGTTCGTATGACGAAAGGTTCGTAAGACGAAACATTGTTTCCCATAGGAAACAATGTAAAGTCAATTAATCCGTGCAACCAAAAACCCCCCGCAAAAAAACGGCTTTCGGCGACTGCTGGGAAGCCGCGCGGCTGTTTTAAAAGGTGACAGCTGGCCTGGGGGGCTTCCCAGCACCCCCCCGAACCCGGGTTCGGGTTTCGGGGGGTGCTGGGAAGCCCCCCAGGCCAGCTGCGACCTTTTAAAACAGCCGCGCGGCTTCCCAGCTGTCTCTGAACGCCGAACGCGGAAGTTCGGCTTTGGCGTTCGGCTTCAGGAGACAGCTGGGAAGCGGCGCGGCTGTTTTAAAAGGTCGCAGCCGGCCTGGGGGGCTTCCTAGCACCCCCCTGAACCGAACCCGGGGTTCAGAAAATTTTTGCCTCTTCTTACGAACTTTGTTCGAGTTACGAACCGGCGTTCGGGAGGCTTCTGGGAAGCCCCGCCGCCCGGCTGTCACCTTTTAAAACAGCCGCGCGGCTTCCCAGCAGTCTCCGAACGCCGGTTCGTAACTCGAAAAAAGTTCGTAAGAAGAGGCAAAATTTTTCTGAACCCCGGGTTCGTATCACGAGTTGTTCATAAGACGAGGGGTTCGTATCTTGAGGTACCACTGTATACGTTTAATTTAATGATACATTTATGAAAGGGTATAAGCCTATTATAACCTACCCACAAAAAAGAAAGCATTGGCAATTCTGACCCAGAATTTGGGAGGATTTTTCAGTGGTAGCTTGCTGTTTAAACTAATTATATTCCACCTCATTCATTAAATATAATATGGCCACGTTGTCCATTAGACCAAATCATTTGCAAACTGCAGTCCAAGTGTCTCAGTCCAGACAGAATGCTTGTTAGCCAGTTTAGAGTTAATCCAGCACGAGCACAGAAAAGTTAAGCATGTAGTGTAAGTACTGTATGTCCTAAAATGAAAATATGGTATTTATTTATGTATTTATGTATGTATGTATGTATGTATGTATGTATGTATGTATGTATGTATGTATGTATGTAATTAATTAATTAATTAATTAATTAATTTGTATGCCGCCCCTCTCCGTAGACTCGGGGCGGCTCACAACAGCAATAGAACAATTCATAACAAATCTAATACTTTAAAAACATTTAAAAAACCCCATTATTAAGCAGACATACACACAAACATACCATACATAACTTGTATAGGCCCAGGGGAGATATCTCAATTCCCCCATGCCTGCCGGCAAAGGTGGGTTTTAAGGAGTTTACGGAAGGCAAGGAGGGTGGGGGAAGTTCTAATCTGCGTGGGGAGCTGGTTCCAGAGAGTTGGGGCCGCCACAGAAAAGGCTCTTCCCCTGGGACCTGCCAAACGACATTGTTTAGTCGACGGGACCCGGAGAAGACCAACTCTGTGGGACCTAACTGGTCGCTGGGATTCGTGGGGCAGAAGGCGGTCCCGGAGATATTCTGGTCCGAGGCCATGAAGGGCTTTATAGGTCATAACCAACACTTTGAATTGTGACCGGAAATTGATAGGCAACCAATGCAGACTGCGGAGTGTTGGTGTGACATTTCTGTGATGCACAGGTACCGTAGTTGGCATGCGGAGCCATATCTGCCGGCACGCAAACCATTGCCCTAGCTCAGGTAAAACATGCATGTCTGTGTCAGTCAGCTGATTTTTGGCTTGCACAGCCCTGGGAGGACCTTTTTGGCTTCCAGGGAACCTCCATGGGGATGGGGGAGGGCATTTTTACCTTCCCCTGGTTCCAGGGAAACCTTTGGAGCCTAGGGAGGGTGAGACATAAGCCTACTGGGCCCACCAGAAGTTGGGAAACAAGTTGTTTCCGGACTCCAGAGGGCCTCCGGGTTGGGGTGGGGGTGAGGGAAGCTGTTCTTGCCCTCCAAAGGCATTGAATTATGGGTGTGGGAACTCATGCGTGCACGATAGCGTGCGCCCACACCCTTTCGGCACCCGAGGAAAAAATGGTTCGCCATCACTGCCCTAAGATGAAAATCTGGTATTTCTGTGATGCCCTTAATTACTTTTTTGGTTGTGCTTTACTACATTTGTCAACAGTGACATGTCAATGGTATTCAGTTTGATTTGGGGAGTGTCAAGTTCTCACTCACCACTTCAAGAACTAACTTCAAATAGGCCAAACAGGCATTATTTCTGACTGTCTCTGCGTCAGGTTGGGATGCTTTTTAAAAATCCTCTGCAGGGCTTTAGGGCAGATGCAATCTCTTGCCATGAATCCTGCATGACAAAACAGGCCCCTCCCACTTTTACTTGGCAGTGCAAAATAAAAACCTTATTAAAAAAAACCACAGGTGGATCTTTAAATGACACCATTGTCATTGACTGCCATCTTCCTCTTTGGATTGCAATCTGTTTTAGTATTTGAAACTCTCAGAGGGCTCAGGAAGTAATTTGTCTCATATTCTGATAGTACTGTAAGAAGAATATGATAATACACCTTAACGATTACTCCACTACAAATTGTCGTCCCCCCCCCCCCCAACTGTTTGGAGACACAGTTCAGGGCACAATCCAAATACCTTCGTTGAGTAGGTGTCATATTTATGTAGTATGTAGCTGCAGTTAGTCCTTTTAAATTCTTCTATAACCTGAGAATGGTTTGGAAAGCAAAAAGGAGACATAGGAGAAGAGAAGTATTTGGTTAAAAATGTATTGCATCAAACAAAAGAAAAAAAAAGACACACCTGAAAAGATCAAATGCAGAATCAATCCTGATAAATTATTATACTGTACAGATTAGAACTAGGTTTATGATAAATGGGAAAAATTATTAAATTTAGTATGGTATAATAAAACTATAGCACTACAGTGCTACCTCTACTTAAGAACGCCTCTACTTAAGAACTTTTCTAGATAAGAACTGGGTGTTCAAGATTTTTTTGCCTCTACTTAAGAACCTTTTTCTACTTAAGAACCCAAGCCCTGAAAAATTTCTCAGGAAATTTAAGAGCAGCACTAAGGCCCGGCCAGTTTCCTGCCATTCCCCCTTTAATCCCGGCCATCTGGGCTGCCAGAGGAGCCTTTCGGTGGTGCTTAAGGAGGCTTTGGCAGTCCAGAGCGAACAAAGCATTTTCCTTTCTCTGGGCACATGGACAAGGAATAAACCTCTGCCAGCACCCAGAGAAAAGAAACGCTCCCTTCACTCTGGGCCGCTGAGGAGTCACCACGGCAAAGGAGAGGTGCCGGCCAGAAAGTGAGTGAGAGGCGAGAAGAGCCCTTCAGCATGGGAAGGAAGAGGCAGCAGGTAGCAGCAGCAGCAGCCAGTGTATGGGAGGCAGCCTCACTCCAGGTGTATTGGAGGCACGTGCCCCTCCTCGCCGCTTCAGAGTCCCTCTTTTTTTTTTAAAGCCCTAAAGTTTTGGATTTTTTTTTATTCCGCTCCCCTCACCTTCTTTCTTCGGCAGTGACTGTCCTCCTCATCTTCTTCCTCCTCTCCCTCCCACCCAAATTCTGAGCTTTTATTTCTTCCCTAATGGGCTTGCACGCCTTATTTGCTTTTACATTGATTCCTATGGGAAATATTGCTTCTACTTAAGAACATTTTTACTTAAAAACCTGGTCACAGAACGAATTAAGTTCTTAAGTTGAGGTACCACTGTATAATAAAACTACGGCACTCCTACACTTACAGACAAAATTATGGATCCAATATGAAGCAGTAGTGGGTTCCTACCAGAAGGATGCCACACTGGTAGCAAAGTGAGCTGTGTGCACAGCTTCGGGTGTCTTGCATGCGCGTGCATTTGTCCCAGAGTGTTTTTGCTTCTATAGAACAGCGTTTCCCAACCGGTGTGCCGCGGCACACTAGTGTGCCGCGAGACATCGTCAGGTGTGCCGCAGCGAGAGGCGGCGGAGGAGAGTGGGCGGATCGGGCGGGCAATGGGGCAGGGCGGAGAAGCCAGGGGCGCGTTTGGCCGGAGGCACCTACTGCCGCACCTCCCTGCCCCTGCCTCCCCACGGTGCCTCCGGCCAAACACGCCCCTGGCTTCTCCGCCCTGCCCCATTGCCCGCCCGATCCGCCCACTCTCCTCCGCCGCCGCCTCCTGCCTTGGGGCGAGCAATCCGGGAGTCCGGGACTGTGTGGCTTTGCGCCATGAAGAGAAAACGGCCGACTTTTCCCTGCTGCCGTTTTCTCTTCATGGCGCAAAGCCACACAGTCCCGGACTCCCGGATCGCTCGCTTCTCTGGCCAGCGCGGCGCTTTCCTGGGCAGATGGCTTTGCTGACCGGAGAAGTGAGCGATCCGGGAGTCCGGGACTGTGTGGCTTTGCACCATGAAGAGAAAACGGCCGACTTTTCCCTGCTGCCGTTTTCTCTTCATGGCGCAAAGCCACACAGTCCCGGACTCCCGGATCGCTCGCTTCTCCGGTCAGCAAAACCATCTGCCCAGGAAAGCGCCGCGCTGGCCGGAGAAGCAAGCGATCCGGGAGTCCGGGACTGTGTGGCTTTCGGCCGGGCTAACGGGAGGCGGTGTGAGGCCGGGCGCTGGGGACGTCTGGGAGGGCGAGGAGGCTGATGGCTGCTGCGCACTCCACTCTCTCTCCGGCTCTCTCTCGCTCTTTCTTTTACTCTCTGTTGCTGGCGTGGTGAACGAGAGAGAAAGAGAGAGAGAGAAAAAGGAGGGGAGAGAGAATGAGAGAAAGAAAGCAAGAGAAAGAGAGGGAAAGAAAGCAAGAGAGAGAGAGAAAGAAAGGGGGGAAGGAGGGAGAGGGAAAGACATAGAGGGAGGGAAGGAGGGAGAGAGAAAGAGAGCAAAAAAGAGAGGAAGAAAGAAAGAAAGAGGGATGGAGAGAAAGAAGGGAAGGAAGGAAGAGAAAGAGGGAGGGAGAAATAGAGTGAAATGGAGGAAGAGATTTTTTTTTTGTCCAAACTTTTCTTTAGCCCCCCCGCCCCCCCTTCAGTGTTCCCCAGAATTTTGAAAACATGAATAATGTGCCGCGGCTCAAAAAAGGTTGGGAAACACTGCTATAGAATACAAAAGAAGCAAAATTGTGTGAGGGAACGTGCGTGCGCAAGGGATTTCAGGGATTTGTTTAGTTTTGCACATGCGCGAAAACAAAAAAAATCACCGAACTCTCATGCGTGTGCATGTCCCCTCGCAACATTTTGCTTCCTGTGCATGCGCAGAAGCAAAAGCACACTGGAACACATGCACGCAAGACATCTGAAGCTGCGTGCAAAGCGCACCGGTATCAGCAGTAGGAGCAATCCGCCAGTGATATGAAGATAAATTAAAGAGCAGGGGTGGCGCATAATAAAAAACGAACAAATAGACAAATGCACATCTCCGGGACCACCTTCTGCCGCACGAATCCCAGCGACCGATTAGGTCCCACAGAATGGGCCTTCTCCGGGTCCCGTCAACTAAACAATGTCGTTTGGCGGGACCCAGGTGAAGAGCCTTCTCTGTGGCGGCCCCGGCCCTCTGGAACCAACTTCCTCCAGAGATCAGAATTGCCTCCACTTTCGTAAGCTCTTTAAAACCCACCTCTGCTGTCAGGCATGGGGGAACTGAGATATTCTTTCCCCCTGGGCCTCTACAGTTTATGCATGGTATGTCAGTATGTATGTCTGGTTTTTTATAATAAGGGTTTTTAGTTGTTTTATTATTGGATTGCTGCATTTTGTTTTTATCACTATTGTTAGCCGCCCTGAGTCCACGGAGAGGAGCGGCATACAAATCCAATAAATAAATAAATAAATAAATAAATAAATAAATAAATAAATAAATAAACAAATAATAAATAAATAAATAATAAATAAATAAATAAATAAATATTTTAAAAAATGAAAAAATCAATAACGAAGAAAAAAAATTCACATGGGGATAAAAAAATAACATGTTGCTACCCTTCCTGGATATTTTTAATTTATTTTATTTTTATTTATTAATTCAATTTCTATGCCGCCCTTCTCCTGAGATTCAGGGTGGCTTACAGCAAATTTATGCACAGTATGTTAGAAATCTACTAATCAAATCTAGCATTAAATACTATCCTAAAACCCCATGCTAAAAATAAATCAATCACATCCATACATGCATTAACTTACTGGCTGGGCTACATATTAGAGATTCATTGGCCCCC
Source organism: Erythrolamprus reginae (assembly GCF_031021105.1). Lineage (NCBI taxonomy): Eukaryota > Metazoa > Chordata > Lepidosauria > Squamata > Dipsadidae > Erythrolamprus > Erythrolamprus reginae. Next base: position 41,894,021 of record NC_091951.1, on the reverse strand, counting down.
AAGCCTGTCTGCAAAGATGGGCCTTCACCTTTGATATCCTCAACAGCACAGGGAATAATGGCAAATTAGAAATCCAAAATCTATTGGGAAAACAACCAATAGTAAACAAGTGATCCATTATTACAGAAACAGTCTAACCTCTCATAAGAAAAGGATAATGCTTACACACACCAATATTATAGTGGGTTGCTACCGGTTTGGACTGGTTTACACAAACCGTTAGCAGAAATTTGACTCCATTCGCCAAGGCATAGTCGTGATGGCCAGCTTGCCATGCCCCTGAACCGGTTCCCTGATGACCGCTGCTTGAAAACGGCTGGCAATAAGCCCTCTTTGCATACTTCCAAACCAGTAGGAAAGGTAAGAGGGCAACCCACCCCTGATGGAAAACCTCCTTGCACATTAAAAAACAAGCAGAACCTCAGTCACTCCATTATGACCTTCACCTTGACTTTTTTTACTATACCCTGAGCATAGCTCTGGACAATACCGAAACTAGTTTTAGAGAATGCTTTTGATACGTTTGTCTATGTAATTCACTGCTTGAAACAAGCCATAGCATAACTTTCCTGATTAAAGATAAATTTTACAATTTATCTGAACCTTTTTGAGGGACTCTTGATAGAGCTGTGAAGCTGATTTGCCTTCTTCTGAGGGCTTCACGGGATATTTCAAGAGGCCGGGGTCTTTCTTGACTTCCCATACTCTCTTCCTGATGTTTTTAATAAAATACCAGGCATTGTCGTCTTCCTGTACAAATTCGTTTAACTTGAGACCAAACTTTCTGATATATTCCCGGATAATCCTGGGGAGAGGAAAGGAGAAAACAGTGAAAGAATGATGTATAGTTCTGTGCAGAAGATAGCACTGAAAAGGATTGCATCTGATAATCAAGAGAATTAAAGTGCAAATGTGAAGGTGAAATAATTATTCTGCCATCATTTCTGGAGTATCATTGTCTGTTTTTCACTTTGCTTTACACATAGAAAGAAAACTTTCTAGCATGCACTTAGCCAGAATTTCCAGTTTCAACAACAGCCTTTTCCCTCTGTGAAAAAAGAGAAAGAGCTACCAATTGAGGAGAGGAAGCCGAGGGGGGTGGGGGACGCAGAAAAACATCAACCCCTCTAAAATTGCTTGATAAACTCTTACAAGTCATTTGTCTTACCAAAATCATTCTGGCTCATTTTCATCACATCAATAGATACTTGGAAGAAAGATAAGATCAAACAGAATGATTCCAATCCAAATTAAACTGGTTTTATTCATCATCATCATCATCATCATCATCATCATCATCATCATCATCATCATTAATTAGACTTGTATGCCGCTCTTCTCTGAAGACTCGGTTCGGCTATTTGCCCTGCCTTTTAGGGTCCTTTTTTTTTTACTTCCCTGTGGAGCCTACAGTCTTATAATTTCCTAGTAGTCTCTCATCCAAGTATTAAACAATATCAGGTTGAGCCTGCTTAGCTTTTTGAAAGCCAAGCTAGATATTTCCACCTAATTTGTCCTCTTAATTCTGAAGGAAATTAGCTTAACCAATCTTGTGAATGCTCCAGCAGCAATACTCCGTTCCATGCCTCATCAGGCTTGTCCTGTTCACCCAGTATAAATTGCTGTAGGCTCTGTTGCCAAGTTGTAAATGGCTACTGAACCACCCTTATAAATTTGTGGAATTTAATGCTGGCCGGCCTTCCCAGAGTCTAAAATAGCAATGTTGTTTCAGGACATACATCCACATTAGTGGTGGGCTGCTCCTGGTTTAGCCTGGTTCTGCAAACCGGTAGTAGCAGCGTGGGGAGTTTCTACTCACTCACCCAGGGCACTTCTGCCTATGCAGAACCCACTGCTGTTCCACGACCCTCCAGGCTTCTTAGTATGCAAGGAGAAGAGATAGGTAAACAAGTTCACCTCACATTTCACCTTTGTGCCTCAGAGATGCGCATGGGGCCCAGATTGGCATACCAGCCTTCTATGTCATTTCGGTAAGTGATCACTCGACCTCCCACACGTCCACTAGCTTCAAGAAGCGTCACCTGGAGCCAAAGAGGAAAGCCAGATTCTGGTGTCATCCTTTTGGATTACCCAAGAGCTGTGAGTAAGAGGCGTCATTCTAAAGTAATTCTTCAATGTCTTACCTTATGCCCAGCCCCTGCAAGAACGTAGGCTGCACTAAGTCCAGCCATTCCTGCACCTACAACCACAACATGTTTTGGATTTGATGTCTCTTCCAGACCATTTCTGGCGATCTCTAGAAATTCTTCATAATCATCTTCTTGGAAGCATTCTGCTAGGGGGCCTCTGTCATCTGCACAGCTTCCCAAGGCAGCCAAGAACAGCAGTGAGAAAGTAACTGGATAAAACACAAACAAAAATGGAGTTACAGAAACAAAATCCATTCAGATGTTGTAAGACATCTTCCTTATGGAGGAAGAAACCAGGTTAAGGAGTCTTCGGAGAGGGGCGGCATTACAAATCTAAATAAACAAATAAACAAACAAATAAACAAACAAATAAACAAACCAACAAACAAACCAACAAACCAACAAACAAGGTTAGCTCCGCTCCGGTAGTGATTTTTGGGATGCACACGCAGCTTGTTTGGCTTCTGTGTATGTGTAGCAAGCGAAATCTTGTGAAGATGCTTGCATGAGCGAGGTTATGGAGATTTTCACAGATTTTTTGCTTCTTATCTGTCCCCACTATTTCTTTATTGCTACCACATGTAGTAAAAAGTTCCTTCCTTACTTTTACATTTCTAACAATCCGGTTCTATATTATTACACATTTTTCCCAATTTCATCTGTGTTAAGTTTTGGTTTTCTTTGAATGCAGTCGACAATGTTAATTTATAGTTCTTGTTCCGTATTCATTCCCATTGCTCTAAATTTATATTGTGGCCTATATAGAAACATAGAAAAATAGAAGTCTGACGGCAGAAAAAGACCTCCTGGTCCATCTAGTCTGCCCTTATACTATTTCCTGTATTTTATCTTAGGATGGATATATGTTTATCCCAGGCATGTTTAAATTCAGTTACTGTGGGTTTATCTACCACGTCTGCTGGAAGTTTGTTCCAAGGATCTACTACTCTTTCAGTAAAATAATATTTTCTCACGTGGCTTCTGATCTTTCCCCCAACTAACTTCAGATTGTGTCCCCTTGTTCTTGTGTTCACTTTCCTATTAAAAACACTTCCCTCCTGAACCTTATTTAACCCTTTAATATATTTAAATGTTTCGATCATGTCCCCCCTTTTCCTTCTGTCCTCCAGACTATACAGATTGAGTTCATTAAGTCTTTCCTGATACGTTTTATGCTTAAGACCTTCCACCATTCTTGTAGCCCGTCTTTGGACCCGTTAAATTTTGTCAATATTTTGTGACCAAGTGATTATTGAACTCTTCACAATTTCCTCTTCCATTCCTACTTCCAATAGGTATGCATATGTTTTTGCTAGGAATTTTTCTTCATTCCCCATCAGTATTATATCTAATTGTTGTGGTATTCTTTGTATTCCAAATTCTTCCATATCTTTTCTATATCTTGACTGTGTAAGTATGGCCACCAATCTATGATTATACTTTGTTCCTTTAATTCCTGATTTGGTTTAAGCTTCCACTGACTATCTAATAATTCTTTATATCTTACCATCTTTTTCTTATCTAATGCATTTGGGTATATTGTTCCCTCCAATGGTGAAACCCAATGTGGCAATTTTATATAATGGGTTTTTAAAAAACTTTTTTTAAACTTTACTTTTTTAACTTTTTAAAAACTTTAAAAAAAGTTTTTTACTTTACATATCTATATTAATGTACGTATCTCTTATTTCAACAGAACTACAAGTGTTTCTTTTTATGTTTATATCACAAGAAGGCATGACAGCCTATTTCTAAATTGTGTTCTTCTATTGTTTAATTGTCTAATTTTATCCACTTCCTAATTCATAATAATCCCGCAGTTTGGTAATAGAATTCCCATGTTGGTAGTCCAAGGCCACCTCTGCTTTTATTATCTTGCAGTACCACCAAAGACTTTGTGACAAACCTCACTTACTAATTTTTAGTTTGCTCTTCTTTTATTGCTACAAATATTAGAAATGTTTCCAGGCAAATTGACTATAATCCATCTCATTAATTTGAATCTGACCACTCGATTAAATGGCAACTGATTTTAAATGATAAAAGTTTATGAAGTCTTGAAATCCAAACATAGAATAATAATAACACATCTGTGATTTCACATTGTGGTGAACAGCTACTACTATTACGAGTACTACTACTACAACAACAACTACTACTACTAATAATAATAATAATGAACAAATTCATCATCAGTTAATTGCAAAAGGCAGCTTTACTCGGAACAGCTGAAATCCTGTGATGATACCTTTAACATCATAAAAAATCGCAGCCAACCCACACTCAGTAAAAGACATTGGAATACTAATATCAAACGACCTAAGTGCTAAAGCCCACTGCAACAATATCGCCAAAAAGGCTTCCAGAGTTGTTAACCTGATCCTACATAGCTTCTGCTCTGGCAATCTCACACTACTGACTAGAGCCTACAAAACCTATGCCAGACCCATTGTCGAATACAGCTCATCTATCTGGAACTCATACCACATCTCAGACATCAACACTCTCGAAAACGTCCAAAGATATTTCACCAGAAGAGCCCTTCACTCCTCCACTCGAAACAGAATACCCTATGATCATAGACTAACTATCCTGGGTCTTGAAAGCTTAGAACTGCGGCGCCTAAAACACGATTTAAGTATTGCCCACAAGATCATATGCTGCAACGTCCTTCCGGCCAACAACTACTTCAGCTTCAACCGCAACAACAGAAGAGCACACAACAGATTCAAACTTAATATTAACCGCTCCAAACTTGACTGTAAAAAATATGACTTTAGCAATTGAGTTGTCGAAGCGTGGAACTCATTACCGGACTCAATAGTGTCAACTCCCAACCCCCAACATTTCTCCCTTAGACTCTCCACGATTGACCTCTCCAGGTTTCTAAGAGGCCAGTAAGGGGCATATAGAATAGAATAGAATAGAATAGAATAGAATAGAATAGAATTTTTTATTGGCCAAGTGTGATTGGACACACAAGGAATTTGTCTTGGTGACACTTGGTGACAATAGTGCACTGATGTGCCTATTGTCCCCTGTCAAATTGTCTTTCCTTATCTCATATATCATATATATTCTCTCCTTATCTCTCTCTCTCTCTCTCTCTCTCTCTCTCTCTCTATATATATATATATATATATATATATATATATATATATATATATATATCTCCTAGTCTCCCTTAATTTTCAAATTCAGCTTAAACATGTGACATATATATATATATATATATATATATATATATAGTATATATATCATATATATTCTCTCCTTATCTCTTATATCATATATATTCTCTCCCTCCCATCTACTTCTCTTCTTTTTTACTTTCTATCTTTATATATATTACTTAATGTCTATTCTTTTCCATATGTATTGTATATTGGACAAAGAATAAATAAATAAATAAATAAATAAATAAATAAATAAATCAGTGTCTGAGTATCACAGATCCTTAGGAAGGATTTGATAAATTGACAAAAATGCCAAATCCAGTATGAACATCTGGCTAACTTTACTATGAACCAGTAATAAAAATGTCTAATCCAGCCTAAACATTCACCCAACTATGTTTTGAGCCATAATATATTAAATAATACATTCCATTCAAGCCATCATATAGTTAGTGAGTCTTAGGCAAAAAAGGTACTTACAGAAGACGTTCATCTTGTTGGCTTGTAGACTGTCATAGCAATGCTTAGAAGAAGATTTACTTTGCAAAGTGTGCAAAACACTTTGATTCACATGCCGAGAGGATGCACTGGAGAATGTTTTTGTACCCCAGCTAACCTTCTCGACTACATTTTTGTCCTCCCATTCTAATTATACATAAAACAAGGAACAAGGAAATCAACTCTTCTGGATTTACACCCTTGAGGAAGCCACATGAAAGGACTATTTCAGTTCTGAGAGTTATTCAGGAATTTTAGATGCTGCTTATACAGCTGGATCTAATTGTAAAATGAATTTCAGTTGACTTTTCTATCATTTGACATCCAAATTCCTCCTGCAATACTCTAGTTTTAAAAAATTGAATGAGGAAGCTGGCGAGAAATTATGTGAAGTTAAAAGTCCACACATTTTAAAGTTCCCAAGGTTGAAAAACTCTGATCTACAGGAACCTTTCTCAGCCCTTTTATCCTGGAGGAGACCTTATAATAAATTTCAAGCCTTAAGGAACCCGGAATTACGAGAATTTAAAGAAATCAAAACAGCAGCTTTGGAAAGCGCTCAAGCAGTAGTGGTATTAGGGTGGAAGGATAGCAATAAATGGACAATTCAAAATTGGTACTGGTACATGGTGGACCACATCCACTTCGAAATTATGGAAATAAGATTAAATAACTTTGATGAAAATAAATTGGAGAAGCTGATGGCACGATGGAATAAGGTGAAAAATTATACCTTAAGTAGAATTTATGACGACAATGTGAAAAATAAATTCCAATCACTTTTTGTATGTAAAGAAATGTAAACCGGAGCTAAGGAAGAAATTGAAACTTATTGTAAATAATATAACCCCCTAAATGGTGGTGGGTTTTTATTGGTGTTGGGCACGTTTTTTAAAATTATTTTTTGTTTTTAGTAAATAAATTTAAATTTAAAAAAAAAAAAAAAGCCTTAAGGAACCCCTGCTTAAAGATAAAAAAAATATATAAAAACATTTTGATACAATTAACTTTTAATCTAGATAATACATGTATTACAAGAGAATAGCAACAGCTAGCAGCTAAGTTACAGTGCTCAAAAATGTCCAAAACGTTTTCCAGAATGTTCTTTCTGCACCAACTCAGGAAACTCAAACTGCCCAACGAGCTGCTGATACAGTTCTCATTGAGTCTGTCACCTGCACCTCTATAACTGTTTGGTTTGGTTCTGCAACCCAACAAGACCGACACAGACAATTGCTGCCAACCTGCCTCCCATTAAGAACCTGCATACTGCACAAGTCAAAAACAGGGTGGTGAAAATATTTACTGCCCCCTCACATCTTGGTCGCAAATTATTTCAACTCCTACCCTCAAAACATCACTGCAGAGCACTGCACACCAAGACAACTAGACACAAGAACAGTTTTTTCCCCAAACGCCATCACTTTACTAAACAAATAATTCCCTCAACACCGTCAAGCTTTTTACTAAGTCTGCACTTCCATTTCTACTAGTTTTTTCTCATCATTCCTATCATCCTTTTCCTCCCACTTAGGACTGTATGGCTGTAGCTTGTTGCTTATAACCTAAGATTTTTATTAATTTTGTTTCTTCATTGCTTATTTGACCCCTACGGCAATCATTAAGTGTTGTACCACATGATTCTTGACAAATGTATTTTTTTCTTTTATGTACACTGAGAACATGTATGAAAAATACAGAGTTGACACTGGTAAATTAGCAGTTTTTATTTGGTTTAAACAGGCAGGTTTAACAGATCGGATTGAGTACAATAAATTCTCTCTGAGGGAAAGTGTCACGTCATTGTATTTATATGGTTCACAATGTAACAAACTCTATCTGACATGGTAACAAGCCTCCCGCCAAACGAACCAGCCAATCAGGAGACTACATGCAGATATTGAACTCTGGAACCTTCTTCATGAATATTTAACAATATGCACCAAAGACTTGTGTGTCCAATCACACTTGGCCAATAGATAATTCTATATATATTCTATATAAACTCACAATGCTTTTTGTAACAATAACTGCCTGTGTCTTTTCCATTCCTTTTTGGAAGGGCAGCAGAAGGATTTTTGGTGATCCCTTTAGAGTAGGGGTCTCAAACTCGCGGCCTGTGGGACAACTGCAGCCCACAGGACAATAGTTTGTAGCCCCCACCTGAACATCAAAGTGTAATGTTGCTGAAAAAGTGTGCTGAAACTGAAAGTGATTATTTACTGCTTGCTGCAAGGAGGTAAATTGCTGGGAGGCAGAGGCCAAATGGTGGGGGCCAGTGGGTGGGGCTACATTTGGTGTATAAGATGGACCCAAATTTTCACTCTCTTTTAGTGGGGGGGAAAGTGTGTCTTATATGGTGAAAAATACATTCTTCAAGTAAAAAGGTCCTTACTAGATTCCTTAATAACTTCAACAATAGCAGAGGAATTGGAAAGATTATGGAACAAGAATTTTAAATTTACATTGTTGACTGCATAGAAACATAGAAACATAGAAGACTGACGGCCTTCTATATTCTGTATTTTATCTTACAATGGATATATGTTTATCCCAGGCATATTTAAATTCAGTTACTGTGGATTTACCAACCACTTCTGCTGGAAGTTTGTTCCAAGGATCTACTACTCTTTCAGTAAAATAATATTTTCTCATGTTGCTTTTGATCTTTCCCCCAACTAACTTCAGATTGTGTCCCCTTGTTGTTGTGTTCACTTTCCTATTAAAAACACTTCCCTCCTGAATCTTATTTAACCCTTTAACATTTTTAAATGTTTCGATCATGTCCCCTCCTTTTCCTTCTGTACTCCAGATTATACAGATTGAGTTCATGAAGTCTTTCCTGTTACGTTTTATGCTTAAGACCTTCCACCATTCTTGTAGACCGTCTTTGGACCCATTCAATTTTGTCAATATCTTTTTGTAGGTGAGGTCTCCAGAACTGAACATAATACTCCAAATGTGGTCTCACCAGCGCTCTATATAAGGGAATCACAATCTCCCTCTTCCTGCTTGTTATACCTCTAGCTATGCAGCCAAGCATCCTACTTGCTTTCCCTACTGCCTGACCACACTGCTCACCCATTTTGAGACTGTCAGAAATCACTACTCCTAAATCCTTCTCTTCTGAAGTTTTTGCTAACACAGAACTGCCAATGCAACCATAGCAAGAATTGTATACGCTCAATATTGGAAACCTGAAAACACACCAAGTGATGAAAAGATAAGATATTGGAATGTGCAGAGATGTACAGGCCCACATTGGAAATGGAAGGCAAAGAAGAAACAGAATTTTCTTCAGAACAGAACAGAGAAATAAAGATTTATAGAAATAAATGTAAATAACCGCATGAAACATATGACACACAATACTGTTAAAAATGTTTATTGATATGTAAATTGGAAATATGAATAATAATCATAATAATTAAAAAAGAACAATGGCACCACTAATGTATTACCTTCACTGAAAAGCTAGGGCCCACATTCACGGATGTTATCTGCCGTGAAAATAGTGCAGGGTGAACTGTATAGCACAGCAAAGCATCAGCACAGGAAATGTTTTATGGTATCTTGCATTATAACAAAAGCTGTTTTTCTGATAATTTTTCTGTCAGAATAACAGAGTTGGAGGAAGTTTTGAAGGTTACTTGTAATCTAACCTTCTGCTCAAGTAGGAAACGCTTTCAGACAAATGACATAAAATATTCCATAAAATTTGGCAAATTTTACTTTCAGGAGAATCATGGGTTCTGGATTTTGGATGCATTTTGTAACGTGCAACTGTTGGTTATGACCTATAAATTGGATTTGGTATTATGTACTGTATTGTTTTTTATTATTGTTGTGAGCCGCCCCGAGTTTGCAGAGAGGGGCAGCATATAAATCCAATAAACCTAAACCTAAACCATAAAGCATAGGTCAAGCATGGCATAGGACCAGACTATCTTCGAAACCACCTTCTGTCATACGAATCCCAGCGACTGCTGAGGTCCCACAGAGTTGGTCTCCATAGGGTCCTGTCGATCAAACAATGTCGGCTGGCAGGACCTAGAGGAAGAGCCTTCTCCGTGGGGGGCCCGGCCCTCTAGAATCAGCTTCCCCTGCAGATTCGCACTGCCCCCACCCTCAAAACTTGATTGTTTAATGAATGGTATTGATAGTTTTTTAATTAGCATTTTAAAGATTGTTTTTAATGTATTATTAATTGGATTGTTATTACTGTTTCCTGTTTTTCTGTACATGCTGTGAGCTGCCCCAAGTCCTCGGAGAGGGATGGCATATAAATCCAATTAAATCTTAAATCTTAATCTTAGCCCATTTGGTATTTTGGTTCAAAAGTTGGTTTTGGTTCAAAACAAATGGTCCACTGTTTTGGCCCGTTAAAGACTACAGAAACCAGTGTTTTAGTAGTACAGTGTTCCCTCGATTTTCGCGGGGGATGCATTCCGAGACCACCCGCGAAAGTCGAATTTCCGCGAAGTAGAGATGCGGAGGTAAATACACCATTTTTGGCTATGAACAGTATCACAGGCCATCCCTTAACACTCTAAACCCCTAAATTACCCTTTCCCATTCCCTTAACAATCATTTACTCACCATTATTACTGGTACTCACCTTTGAATAAGACACTTAGTGATTCTGATATTTATAAACATATTTATTAACAATAATTATTTTTTTTGTTATTTATTTGCAAAAATTATTAGTTTGGCAATGACGTATGACATCATCAGGCAGGAAAAACCGTGGTATAGAAAAAAACCCGCGAAGTATTTTTTAATTAATATTTTTTAAAAAAACCGTGGTATAGGCTATTCGCGAAGTTTCAACCCGCGAAAATCAAGGGAACACTGTATACCTGTATATAGGTTTTCTTGAGAGGACTTCCTTTCCAAATTGGGGTGGCATGCTAGTAATCCTTTTCATTCTGTGGTTTATAACTTGTTAATTTAGTTAGGCTAAATCATCTTACCTCCCCCAATCCCTTCTGGCATCAAAACTCTGGGACTACAGAACTCTCAATTTGTGTGCTGGAAATTTTAGTCTGAAACACCTGGAAGTTGCCAAAATAGGAAAAGTGGCTGATGTTCTCTGTTTATAATTCTCCTTTTGTTGACCACCTTCTTAAAGTTGATTGTCCCTGATCAGGTGGGTTCTTGATGGCTTCTCAGAGGCCCAATTCACATCCCTTGCTGCTTTCAGCCCTGACTTAATTGTGTTGTCCAACCAACCATGAACTTTGGCAGTGTGCTCCCCTGCAAAGTAGATTCTGCCTACAGGTGTAGCAATTGGTTCACTAAACTCTTGTAATTGGTAGGGAGTGAAGGTGGTTATAGAGCCCATTGCATACTTATCCAGGCTCCATTTTTTAACCACGGATGTATAACAGAAAGCCTGGATCTCTTTCTTGGGCAGCTGATGGATGAATGAAAGGTCATTCATGACAATATCACCAATGCTCTTGATATCAAGAGCTTCAAAGAAATGGGCATCATCAGCAACGACATAGGCCAAAATAACCCCAATGCCACTAGTAAAGTTATGGTTAGGGTAATAGATGAATCGGGATGGAAGATCAGTTGTGGACTTCCCACCATGAATGCCATCAGCCTCCCAAAACCTCTCAGCGCAAGTGAGGAAGATCTTGGTGCCACTTCTATAGTGGATAGACCGCAAAGCATGTGCTTTCTTTGGTGGAAGGGGTGGTTCAAACTTGATGCGACGGGTGGCCCTTGATGTGGCGCACACAATGACGTAATCAGCTATCACATCTGACAGGGTCTTTTCTGGGGTTTGATATTCCACTCTGACTTTCTCAGCATTCTGTTGTATCTTGACTACTTGGGCATTGAGATACACCATTTCCGCCATGTCTTGATACATGGATATAGGCAACTGGTCAAATCCACCAACAATTTCATCAAATCTGCAAGACCAAATGGGACAGAGGAAGTAAAAACCTGCTCTGCTAAAAATTGGATAATGATTTGTTATCATTATGAATTAAAAAGCCATTTAGTCACAGGACAATGAAATAAAAACAGCTTTGGAAAGAAATTGGCAACAAATTTGATAGAAAGCAAAGTATATTTTCTGCTATGGCTGGATTTTTAGGCTTTTACAGGATGCTTCAAAAAGGATATCTAGCAACTGTTAAACTAAAGCAGAGGAGATGTTTAGTTAAACAAGTCCGCCCAAATGACAATATAAACCCAGTCAATCTATGGCATTTATAACTGACATAAAAATTAGTATCTACCGATAATGTTACCATTACTGATAATTGCTATTTCTTGCAACTGCAATAGTATGTTAGCTTTGGTTGATTGTGGTTTGGGCTAACCGATACACAATATAGCTGTGCCATAACTTTATTTGGCAGCAAAGAGTTAAGGGTTTGTGTACATTCCCACACCAATGTAAAAAGAATTTGCTGTGACCATGTATGTGCCTGTCCTCCTGCAGACTTTTTATAGTTTTTATAGTTTTATATACTTTTTATAGTTCCTTGCAAAATCCCACGGATCCTTTAATGGATGAACAAATATTTCATCTTTAAATTGGGACAATGATGAGGAACTCAACTAGTCCAAGTGATACAAGTTTGCCTACCGCTTTGCATAAGAGAAGATATCATCATTTTTCAGGCTCTCAGTAAAAGATACATAATAGGCAGAATCTTCATTCAGTAAGTCTCCAATCATATCCACAGCTCCCCGGCTCAGATTTCCTTCTTTAATTAGATATTGCTGTTTGGGGAGAGAAATTCTTAAATTCATCTGCAATACATTTGCATAAAAATATTTCACCACTGTTCTTTATTTTTCCTAGCTGTATAAGAGATCGTTAATCTTCTAATATATGCTTTAGCTATATCCCATAAATTTTGGAAAGAGGTCTATGAATTTTTATTAATTTTTAAAAAAATCTCTAATTCTTTTTCTATCCATTCTTTGTATTGGTTGTCCCTTATAAAGTTCCTGTTCATCTGCCAATTCACCTGTTTCTTGTTATTTTTCCAATATACCACTATGGGGCTGTGATCGGCCCATGTATTTCTGTCAATCTCAATTTCTCTAATTTGTTCTGCGGTTATTTTGGAAGCCCAAGCCATATTTATTCTTGTGCAAATTTTATGGGGATTTGAGTAAAAAGTATATTGTCTAGTTAAAGGATGTCTTTCCCTCCAAATGTCATTTATTAATAACTCAGATCTCATTTTCTGAAAAGTAGTTGGCTAGATATTTTTCTTTTTCTTATCTTTTTTCTTCCCGGAATGATCTAGTGATCTATTAGAGCAGTGTTTCCCAACCTTGGCAAGTTGAAGATATCTGGACTTCAACTCCCAGAATTCCCCCGCCAGCGAATGCTGCCTGGGGAATTCTGGGAACTGAAGTCCAGACATCTTCAAGTTGCCAAGGTTGGGAAACACTGTATTAGAGATTGCGTTAAAGTCACCAATTATAATCATGTTTTCAATATTTAACTCATTTATCTTTTGGTGTAATTGTTTATAAAATTTCATTTGATTTTCATTTGGAGCATAAATAGAAACAATGACAAGAGGTTTTGTGTCCGTGTTTACCTGTACAATTAATATTCTTCCCTCCTCATCTGCATATAATTGTTTGGAGTTTATTGAATTTTCAATATATATTGCAATACCTCTTTTTTTTTTTTGATTCGCCAAACCAGTATAAATATTCCCAATTTTGGAATTCATTAATAATTTTCTATTGGTCTTTTTAATGTGTACTTCTTGTAAAATCACAATTTGTGCTTTTTGTTTTCTAAGTTTAGTAAATATTTGGTTTCTTTTCTTCGGTTCATTTAGTCCATTTACATTTACTGAAATATTATCAGGCAGCTGCATTAACTTGGATTAAAGAATGGGTTACATTAGAATATAGAAGAATGCTAAATCTAGAAGGGCATGATCTGATGCTTGGATGGCATGCCTTCCTATGGTATGATAAAGAAAAAACACATTCTTACTTTAAAAGGCACACAATAAGAAAGTATTTACTAGAAGTATGGAAAGATAGTAAGAAAGACCATTTTTTAACAGTTCCAGACTGGATATTATTATTATTTATTATTATTTATTGGATTTGTATGCCGCCCCTCTCCGCAGACTCGGGGCGGCTAAATATCCCCATTAGAGGTGATTTACCACCCTAATTTGATGTAGGAAAGAAGGACACCAAAATATAAAGAATTATTAGATGATCAAATGAAATTAAAAACAAGACTTAACTTACAAGAAGAAGGGTTTAATATAGATTGGTGGCAGTACACACAGATACAGTCAAAATTTCAAAGAGATAGTAATATATATATATATAATAAGAGTAATTTTTTTTAGCTAGTTTATTAACCACAAATCAAAAGAAATTAATAGGCGAACCTATGGCACAGGTACCATAGGTGGCATGCGGAACCATATCTGCTGGCACGCAAGCCATTGCCTTAGCTCAGCTAAAACATGCATGTTTGTGCTGGCCAGCTGATTTTTGGCTCACACAGAGGCTCTGGGAGGATCTTTTTGGCTTCCACAGAACCTCCATGGGGATGAGGGAGGGCGTTTTTACCCTTTGGAGCCTGAGGGGGGTGAAACACAAGCCTACTGGGTCCACCAGAACGTGGGAAACAGGTTGTTTCCAGCCTCCAGAGGACCTCCAGTGGCAGGGGAAGCTGTTTTTGCCCTCCTCAGGCATTGAATTATGGGTGTGGGCGCTTGCGCATGGGTGATAGTGCGTGTCCACGCTCTTTCGGCATCCAAGGAAAAACTGGTTCACCATCACTGCCCTAAGATAAAAATCTGGTATTTTTGTGATGTCCTTAATGACTTTTTCGTTGTCTTTACTACATTTGTAATCAACAGTGATGCTTTATGTCAAGCATGTAATTAGTATTCAGTTTGATTTGGGGAGTGTCAAGTTCTCACTCACCACTTCAACAACTAAGTTCAAATAGGGCAAACAGGCATTATTTCTGACTGTGTCTGCATCAGATTGGGATGCTTTTTAAAAAGGCCACTGCAGGGCTTTAGGGCAGACGCAATCACTTGCCATGAATGACAAAACAGGGCCCTCCCACTTTTACTACAGACATGTTTAGGTGTGCAAAATAAAAGCCTCATTGCATGCTGCTCCGAGTCTTCGGAGAGGGGCGGCATACAAATCTAATATGTTATTTTTATTTTTATTTTTATTTTTATTTTTATTTTTATTTTTATTTTTATTTTTATTTTTATTTTTATTTTTATTTTTATTTTTATTTTTATTTTTATTTTTATTTTTATTTTTATTTTTATTTTTATTTTTATTTTTATTTTTATTTTTATTTTTATTTTTATTTTTATTTTTATTTTTATTTTTATTTTTATTTTTATTTTTATTTTTATTTTTATTTTTATTTTTATTTTTATTTTTATTTTTATTTTTATTTTTATTTTTATTTTTATTTTTATTTTTATTTTTATTTTTATTTTTATTTTTATTTTTATTTTTATTTTTATTTTTATTTTTATTTTTATTTATTTTTATTTTTTTTATTTTTATTTTTATTTTATTTATTTTTTTATTTTTATTTTTATTTTTATTTTTATTTATTTTTATTTTTATTTTTATTTTTATTTTTATTTTTATTGTTGCGGCTACTGCTATTGCTACTGCTACTGCTACTGCTACTGCTACTGTTACTGTTACTGTTACTGTTACTGTTATTATTATTATTATTGTTATTATTATTATTATTAGTACTAGTAGTATTATTTAAAGAAACACAGGTAGATCTTTAAATGACACCATTGTCATTGACTGCCGTCTTGCAATCCGTTTTACTATTTGAAACTCTCAGATGGCTCAGGAAGTCATTTGTCTCATATTCTGATAGTACTGTAAGAAGAACGTGGTACTACATCTGAATGATTACTCCCCTCCAAAATGCCCCTCCCCCAAACTGCACTGTTTGGAGACACGGTTTCAGGGCACAATCCAAATACCTTTGTTGAGTAGGTGTCATATTTATCTAGTATGTAGCTGCAGTTAGTCCTTTTCAATTCTTCCATAACCTGAGAACGATTTGGAAAGCAGAAAGGAGACATAGGAGAAGAGAAAGGGAAACATTTTAATTAAAAATGCATTACATCAAACTAAAGAAAAAAGGCACACCTGAAAAGGTCAAATGCAGGATCAATACTGATAAATTATTATGCTGTGCAGATTAGAACTAGGTTTATGACAAATGGGGAAAAATATTAAATTAAGTTTAGTATAATAAAACTATAGCACTTAATGAAAATATGGCACTCCTACACCTACAGCCAAAAGTGTGGATCCAATACGAAGTGGTAGTGGGTTCATTACCAGAAAGGTGAAGGACACTGCACCGATAGCCAAAATTGAACTATGCGTGCAGCTTAGGGCAGTGATGGCAAACCATTTTTTCCTCAGGTGCCGAAAGAGCGTGGGTGCGTGTTATTGCACAAGTGCGAGTGCCCACAACCATAATTCAATGCCTGGGGAGGGTGAAAACAACTTCCCTCTTTCCTAGGAGGCCCTCTGGAGGCCCTCTGGAGGCCAACTTCTGGTGGGTCCAGTAGTTCTCATGTTTCGCCCTCCCCAGACTCCAAAGGCTTCCCTGGAGACAGGGGAAGGTAAAAAACATTCTCCCCCATCCTCCTGGAGGCTCTCTGGAAGCCAAAAACGCCCTCCCAGAGCCTCTGTGCGAGCCAAAAATCAGCTGGCTGGCACACACATGCATGTTGGAGCTGAGCTAGGGCAACCGCTCACGTGCCAGCAGATATGGCTCTGCGTGCCACATGTGGCACCCATGCCATAGGTTCACCATCACTGGCTTAGGATGTCTTGCATGCATGCGTGTGAGTCCCAGTGTGCTTTTGCTTCTGCGCATGCAAAGAAAGCAAAATTTTGTGAGAGGATGTGCGCATATGAGAGATTCCCGTGATTTTTTGCTTCCGCGCATGCATCTGTCCCTTCACAAGAGTTTGTTTCTTGTGCATGTGCAGAAGCAAAAACATGCTGGGTCCCATGGGCACTGATGGGCAGCAGCCGGTGCTTCCAGGTGCAAAGTTCCGGTAGGAAAATCCGGGATGCGTGCACAGCTGCGTGCTCTGATGTGCTCCCACATGAAATTTGGCTTCTGCGCCTGCATATAGTATTTATACTTGTTGTTAGCCACTCAGAGTCCATTTGGAGTGAGCGGCATATAAATGCAATCAATCAACCAATAAGTAAATTAATAAATAAATATGGCACCATGTGCCACTTGTAGCACCGGTGCCATAGGTTTGCCATCACTGGTCTATGTAATTCACTGCTTGAAACAAGCCATAGCATAAATTTCCTGATTAAAGATAAATTTTGCAACTTATCTGAACCTTTTTGAGGGAATCTCGAAAGAGCTGTGAAGCCGATTTGCCTTCTTCTGAGGGCTTCACGGGATATTTCAAGAGGCCGGGGTCTTTCTTGACTTCCCATACTCTCTTCCTGATGTTTTTAATAAAATACCAGGCATTCTCATCTTCCTGTACAAATTCGTTTAATTTGAGACCAAACTTTCTGATATATTCCCGGATAATCCTGGGTAGAGGAAAGGAGAAAATAGTGAAAGGAAAAAAAAAGGGGGGGGGGAATGATATATACTGTATTTTTTGGAGTATAAGATGCACCTTTTTACTCACTTAAAGAGGCTTAAAATTCAGGTGCATCTTATACTCTGAATGTAGCCTTTTCCCCCAGCCCTAACTAGCTGCTAACGATCTTCCCATCTTTTACCTTGCAGGCTCTTTCATTGTTTCTCTTAGTGAAGAATATTTTCCAAGCCTTAAGTCTGTGTAAATTTTTTTCATTGCTTTACTTACTCAGAAAGTATCTTTCCAACCCTAACCAAGTGCCAACGATGTTCCCAGCTCTTAGCGGCTCGCAAACTCTTTTATTGTTACTCTCTGCAAAGAATGCTTTCCAAATCCTAAGTCTGTGCAAGGTTTTTTCATTGCTTGACTTACTCAGAATGTTTCTTTCCAGCCCTAACCAGGTGCTAACGTTGTTCCCAACTCTTAGCGGCTTGCAAGCTCTTTCATTGTTACCCTCTGCAAAGAATGCTTTCCAAGCCCTAAGAGTGTGGAGGTTGTTCTTTCCATTGCTTGACATACTCAGAAAGTATCTTTCCAACCCTAACCAAGTGCCAACGATGTTCCCAGCTCTTAGCGGCTTGCAAACTCTTTCATTGTTACTCTCTGCAAAGAATGCTTTCCAAGCCCTAAGTCTGTAGAGGGTTTTTTTTCCCATTGCTTGACTTACTCAGAAAGTTTCTTTCCAGCCCTAACCAGGTGCTAATGATGTTCCCAGCTCTGAGCAGCTTGCAAACTCTTTTATTGTTACTCTCTGCAAAAATTGCTTTCCAAGCCCTAAGTCTGTGCAGGTTGTTTTTCATTGCTTTACTCACTCAGAATGTTTCTTTTCAGCCCTAACCAGCTGGCAAGATCGTTGATTGTTACTCTCTCCGAATAAGGTTTTTTTTTAAAGCCCTAACCAGGGGATAACATAATGTGCTGAATCTGACCAGACTAAGGATGCTAGGCAGATGAATATCTGGTAGGCAGATTCTCTCCCCCACCCCGGTTCTGCCAGCGTGTCTCAACCGCCCGTAATTACAGGGTAATTAGTCCAGGAAGACACACACCACACGATAAAAGGAAAACCCCAAAGTTTTTATGAACAGAAAAACAGAAACAGCTCCCTTTTAAAATGTCAAAAGGATTTTCTGGTACACACAAGGCACAGGTGAAATGCCATCCAATTGCTCACCCAATAACTGGGAAATCGAGTCCAATTCTAAAGTCCAGAGAGTCCACCCACACAATCCTGAACAGCAAAAACCACGATCTTGACGAAACAACAAATCAGATAAACTGCCATGAGGCTAAAACACCAGGCTGAGCTTTTATCTGTAGCACTGATTACAGCAGCCCCACCCAACCACAGGTGGCCTCATTTTCTCTTGTAATAATCCTTCAGTTGTTCTCTCCTATGCATCACTGTACGCATGCGTGGATGTGTCATTAATTCTTGTTCAGAATCCAGGGATGATACAGATGATTGATCTCCTCTTGGGCTGTCTGCCAAACTCCCCTCTTCCCTGTCACTCACACTTCCTTGGTCAGAGGAGACTTCGTCGGCAGATTCTGCTGGGAGCAAAACAGGCCTGTGCCATGTGGATGTCTCCCCCACCTCCACCTCCACATTCCTTGGGGCAGGAGCTGGGCCAGAGCTAACCACAACACCCCCCCCCCCTGCTATTTTCCTCCCAAAAAACTAAGGTTGTCTTATATTCCGGTGCATCTTATACTTCGAAAAATACAGTAGTTCTGTACAGAATATGGCACTGAAAAGCAGTGTATCTGATTGTCAAGAGAATTAAGGTGCAAATGTGAAGGTGAAATAATTATTCTGCCATCATTTCTGGAGTATCACTGTCTCCTTTGCCTTACATATAGAAAGAAAAACTGCACACACTTAGCCAGAGGTTCCAGTTTCAACACAGCTTTTTCCCCCTGTGAAAAAAGAGAATGAGCTACCAATTGAGGAGAGGGGAAAAACAGCAATCCTTCTCAGACAAACTCTTGATAAACTCTTACAAGTCATTTGTCTTACCAAAATCATTCTGGCTCATTTTCCTCACACGAATAGACACTTGAAAGAAAGATAAATAAAGCCCTTCATGGCACCGGACCAGATTACCTCAGGGACCGCCTTCTGCCGCACGAATCCCAGCGACCAGTTAGGTCCCACAGTGTGGGTCTTCTCCAGGTCCCGTCAACTAAACAATGTCATTTGGCGGGACCCAGGGGAAGAACCTTCTCTGTGGCGGCCCCGGCCCTCTGGAACCAACTCCGCCCAGAGATTAGAATTGCCCCCACCCTCCTTGCCTTTTGTAAGCTACTTAAAACCCACCTTTGTCGCCAGGCATGGGGGAATTGAGATTTCTTCTCCCCCTAGGCCGATACAATGGTATGCATGGTATGTTTGTATGTGTGTTTGGTTTTGTATATTAAGGGGTTTTAATTTGCTTTTAGTATTGGATTATTATTGTATACTGTCTATGATTGCTGTTAGCTGCCCCGAGTTTTCGGAGAGGGGCGGCAAATAAATCCAATAAAACTTGAAACTTGAAACTTGATAAGATCAAACAGAATGATTCCAATCCAAATTAAGCTGGTTTTATTATTTACCCTGCCTTTTGGGGTGCTTTTTTTTTACTTCCCTGAGGAGCCTACAGTTTTAGGATTTCCTAGTAGTCTCCCACCCAATTACTAAGCAATATCAGGTTGAGCCAGCTTAGCTTTTTGAAAGCCAAGCTAGATATTTCCATATAATTTGTCCTCTTAATTCTGAAGGAAATTAGCTTAACCAATCCTGTGAATGCTCCAGCAGCAATACTCCGTTCCATGCCTCATCATGTTCGTCCTGTTCACCCAGTATAAATTGCTGTAGGCTCTGTTGCCAAGTTGTAAATGGCTACTGAACCACCCTTACAAATATTTGGAATTTAATGTTGGACAGAATTCCCAGAATCTAAAATAGCAAAATTCTTCCAGGACATACTTCCATGTCATTGGTGGGTTGTTCCTCATTTGGCCTGGTTCTGCAAACCAGTAGTAGCAATGTGGGGAGTCCCTACTCACTCACGCAGGGCACCTCTGTGCATGCAGAACCCACCCTATTCTCCATGACCTTCCAGGGTTCTTAGTATGCAAGGAAAAGAGATAAGTAAACATGTTCACCTGACATCTCACCTGTGTGTCTTAGGGATACGCATGGGGCCCAGATTGGCATACCAGCCTTCTATGTCATTTCGGTAAGTGATCACTCGACCTCCCACACGTCCACTAGCTTCAAGCAGCGTCACCTGGAGCCAAATAGGAAAGTCATTGCATCATTTGGACAATTGGTTCTCTGCTCAGCTGCTTTGTGACTTATTTTGAGGAAACTTTTCTTAACAGCATGATTGACTTGGCTTTGAAAGGTCAATATTGTATGGCTGTTGGCACCTCTCCCTAGTGGTGAGATCCAATTGTTTTTACTACCGGTTCTGTTGTCATGGCTTAATGGGTGTGGTATGGCTTGGTGGGCGTGGCAGGGGAAGGATTATATTATTATTATTATTATTATTATTATTATTATTATTATTATTATTATTAATTGGATTTGTATGCCACCCCTCTCCGTAGACTTGGGGCAGCTAACAACAGTGATAAAAAACAGCATGTAACAATCCAAACCCTTATTAAAAAAAACCCTTATTACAAAACCAAACATACATACAAACATACCATGCATAAATTGTAAAGGCCTAGGGGGAAAGAGTATCTCAGTTCCCCCATGTCTGATGGTAAAGGTGGGTTTTAAGAAGCTTATGAAAGGCGAGGAGGGTGGGGGCAATTCTAATCTCTGGGGGGAGTTGGTTCCAGAGGGCCGGGGCCACCACAGAGAAGGCTCCATTCCCACCCCACTCTGGGGCCAGCCATAGGTGGTATTTGCTGGTTCTCCAAACTACTCAAGATTTCTACCACCAGTTCTCCAAATAGCAGATATGCAATGTTGAAATGTGTTATGCTTGATGACTATTGGAAGTTCTATCACATGGATTTACGTTCCACCCTTATTTTGTGCAGGTATATTTTGTGTGAAATAGCATTTCATCATCAGATATCTCATTTGACTATGTCTTGGAATCTAAGGAGATTTATTTTTTGTAGTCAGGAGTGATGGAGTTAAAGACCAATTATTGCAGGATGCTAAGATGTCTCATTGCCTTTGCAGTGTTATATCGTAACAAAGAGCAAAAGCATTTTTATTGATGAATTCTCCTCGCAAATCCTTAAGAACATCCTGTTGGTACAACCTAGATGAGATCACGTACCAGCCAGGGATAGTGTCCTACATCATCCTGGCGATGTGAACTGGGTGAGATCATGTAGCTATGTGAGGCCTGCTTGATGTAGGCCGTTTGCTCCACATGGCCTCTATCTCTACACAGGAGATAGATTTCATAGCCCACTTCAAGACAGATCTCTGCAGCCACAACATGTTCTATGCTAAAACCTCAAATTCAGGCACAATATGCTTTGCTGTGGCCAGATCACTTTCTGGTCAAAATGTATTATCCTGGCTCTCGGCTAAGTAGGATGCCCTATTCGAATGGTCTATGCCCATCTCATTGTCTAATGTGTTAAGTTCTGGAGACCTCACCTACAAAAAGATATTGACAAAATTGAACGGGTCCAAAGACAGGCTACAAGAATGGTGGAAGGTCTTGAGCATAAAACGTATCAGGAAAGACTTAATGAACTCAATCTGCATAGTCTGGAGGACAGAAGGAAAATGAAGGACATGATCGAAACATTTAAAGATGTCAAAGGGTTAAATAAGTTCCAGGAGGGAAGTGTTTTTAATAGGAAAGTGAACACAAGAACAAGGGGGCACAATCTGAGGTTAGTTGGTGGAAAGATCAAAAGCAACATGAGAAATATATTATTTTACTGAAAAAGTAGTAGATCCTTGGAACAAACTTTCAGCAGACGTGGTTGGCAAATCCACAGTAACTGAATTTAAACATGCCTGGGATAAACATATATCCATTGTAAGATAAAATACAGGAAGTAGTATAAGGGCAGACTAGATGGACCATGAGGTCTTTTTCTGCCGTCAGTCTTCTGTGTTTCTAATGGATCTACAGTATTTCCAGATGATGTTTGGGGATTTTCCTGACAATCTGTTGGACAGCGTGGTCTTGCACCTTTTGAATTCCTAGAGGTGGGGGGGCAATGGATAAGATTGTCCCTTCACAGTCTCTCTCCATTTTCTTAGGCCAAGCAGCTCTTTCGTTTATCCCAGGCATGTTTAAATTCAGTTACTGTGGATTTACCAACCACGTCTGCTGGAAGTTTGTTCCAAGGATCTCTACCAGGTTCCTACAGTACTGAAGCAACTGAAGACATTTAGAGCATAAATAGCACAAAATTAAAACTAGGGTTGCCCCACACTTGAGTCGCTGCCACTAAGAACAGCAACTCATTAATAGTTCTTTGTGTGATTGTGTGTGCGCACATGCATGCTTTTGGCATTTGAGGAAAAAATGGTTTGTCATCACTGCTCTAAAGTATAATTTCTGGGACCTGAGAGGGGAGAATGCAGCTCTCATAATCCTAGTAGATCTTACATTGGCTTTTGGTGCCATCATATCATCCTTTTGGTTTACTCAAGAGTTGGGAGTAAGAGGCATCATTCTAAAGTAATTCTTCAATGTCTTACCTTATGCCCAGCCCCTGCAAGAACGTAGGCTGCACTAAGCCCAGCCATTCCTGCACCTACAACCACAACATGTTTTGGATTTGATGTCTCTTCCAGACCATTTCTGGCGATCTCTAGGAATTCTTCATAATCAGCATCTCGGAAGCATTCTGCTAGAGGGCCTCTATCATCTGCACAGCTTCCCAAGGCAGCCAAGAACAGCAGTGAGAAAGTAACTGGATAAAACACAAACAAAAATGGAGTTACAGAAACAAAATCCATTCAGATGTTGTAAGACATCTTCCTTATGGAGGAAGAAACCAGGTTAAGGAAGGTTGGCAGAGAAAAAACTGTTGATTTTTTGTTCCATTGATCAGTGGAACTGCTTGCCTCCAGAGGTTGTGAATGCCCAACACTGGAAGTTTTTAAGCAGGTGTTGGATAACCATCTGAAGTAATGTAGGGTTTCCTGCCTAAGCAGGGGGTTGGACTAGAAGACCTCCAAGGTCCCTTCCAACTCTGTTGTTGTTGTTGTTGTTGTTGTTGTTGTTGTTGTTGTTGTTGTTGTTATTATTATTATTATTATTATTATTATTATTATTATAGAAACATAGAAGTCTGACGGCAGAAAAAGACCTCATGGTCCATCTAGTCTGCCCTTATACTATTTCCTGTACTTTATCTTAGGATGGATATATGTTTATCCCAGGCATGTTTAAATTCAGTTACTGTGGATTTACCAACCACGTCTGCTGGAAGTTTGTTCCAAGCATCTACTACTCTTTCAGTAAAATAATATTTTCTCACGTTGCTTCTGATCTTTCTCCCAACTAACCTCAGATTGTGCCCCCTTGTTCTTGTGTTCACATTATTATTATTATTATTATTATTATTATTATCATCATCATCATCATCATCATCATCATCATCATCATCATTATTATTCTCAGTAGTGGTAGTACAATTCCAAATATATAGATCTATGCCAGATTTCTATCACCTAGTACCCTCAGGATCAGTGATGTACATGTAGCTATGTCTCCCCGACATGCCCCCAAACCCCTCCCCCCACAAGATTTGGCTTATGCGCATGCGCAACAAAGGAAATCTCATGAAGTCACTTGCATGAGCAAGGTTAGAGCTATTTTCACCTATTTTTTGCTTATCTGTTCCCAATATTTCTTCGCCTTACCACATTGCTACCACATGTAGTAAAAAGTTTCTTCTTTACTTTTACATTTCTAACAATCCGGTTTTATATTATTACACATTTTTGTCAATTTCGCCCCCGTTAAGTGCCATCTATAAAGCATTTTATTTTGGTTTTCTTTGAATGCAGCCGACAATGTTAATTTACAGTTCTTGTTCCATATTCTTTCCCTTTCCTCTAAATTTGTATTGTGGCCTATATTTTGTGACCAAGTGATCGTTGAACTCTTCACAATTTCCTCTTCCATTCCTACTTCCAATAGGTATGTATATGTTTTTGTTAGGAATTTTTCTTCATTCCCCAGCAGTATCATATCTAATTGTTGTGGTATTCTTTGTGTTCCAAATTCTTCCATATCTTTTCTATATCTTGACTGTGTAAGTATGGCCACCAATCTATGATTATACCTTGTTCCTTTAATTCCTGATTTGGTTTAAGCTTCCACTGACTATCTAATAATTCTTTGTATCTTACCATCTTTTTCTTATCTAATGCATTTGGGTATAGCGCTGCCTCCATTAGTGAAACCCAATGTGGCAATTTTATATAATAGTGGGTTTTTTTTTTTTACTTTCCCCCATATCTGTATTAATGCATCTCTTATTTGGTGTTGATAGAAGTAAAGGTGTTTCTTTTTATGTGGTTTATACCACAAAAAGGCATGACAGTGTTCTTCTATCATTTAATTGTCTAATTTTATCCACTTCCTAATCCATAATAATCCCACAGTTTGGTAATAGGATTCCAATGTTGGTAGTCCAAAGCCACATCTGCTTTTATTATCTTGTAATATCTTCAGGTTTAACTGCTTTTTTATCTTGCCAATTTTTTTTGTTATTTTATTTAGTTCCTCAAAAAAAATCCTATCTAATTTCATCAGGACTATTTGAAATAAATATAATAATTTTGGTATGATGTTCATTTTAATCACTGCGATCCTGCTTAATAATGATAGCTGTAGTTTCTTCCAAATAATAATAATAATAATATTAATAATAATAATAATAATAATAATAATAATAATAATAATAATAATAATATATTAGATTTGTATGCCGCCCTTCTCCACAGACTCGGGGCGGCTCACAACAATAATAAAAATAATGTGCAATGTAACAAATCTAATATTTAAAAGAAAGCATCTAAAACCCCCATCATTTAAAAACTATAAAACACAAGCATACCATACATAAAACTATATAAGCCTGGGGGAGATGACTCAATTCCCCCATGCCTGGCGAAATCTCTATATCTTTCTTCATTTACTGGTGGAAGGTCTTAAGCATAAAACGTATCAGGAAAGACTTCATGAACCCAATCTGTATAGTCTGGAGGACAGAAGGAAAAGGGGGGACATGATCGAAACATTTAAATATGTTTAAATATATGTTAAATAAGGTCCAGGAGGGAAGTGTTTTTAATAGGAAAGTGAACACAAGAACAAGGGGACACAATCTGAAGTTAGTTGGGGGAAAGATCAAAAGCAACATGAGAAAATATTATTTTACTGAAAGAGTAGTAGATCCTTGGAACAAACTTCCAGCAGACGTGGTAGATAAATCCACAGTAACTGAATTTAAACATGCCTGGGATAAACATATATCCATCCTAAGATAAAATACAGAAAATAGTATAAGGGCAGACTTGATGGACCAGGAAGTCTTTTTCTGCCATCAGACTTCTATGTTTCTATGTATCATTTTTTAATAATTGTCATCTTTTACTGAGGAACATCATGCAGTAAGCCAAATTCTTAAATATTTAATCTTTTTTTCAATTTGCAATCCCAATCCTTTTTCTAATTTTTCTTTTGTTTTTCAGTTATGTTTTTACTAACATTTTGGTCTTCTCGCTATTAATTTTCATTACAAAAATTCCTATCACCATTGGTTCTTTTATAAAAAAAACACTATGTCATCCACAAATTCCTGTGTCTTATATTTTTATTTCTTTACCTTAGGTCCTTTTATCTCTTTATTGTGTCTAATTTGAGTCAAAAGCAATTCCAGGGTGAAAATAAAAAGCAGATGTGACAATGGATATCCCCGTCTTACTCCCTTATTTCAAATTCCTCTGTATCGTCCCCATTAATTATCACTTTTGCCTTTTGTGTTGTGTATATAGTCTCTATCGTTTTTTCAAAATTTCTCCTTAGTTCTAAGTAGTTCTAGGCAGCCTGAGTCATAACTCCCTTTGACCATCATCTTCATAATTTCAAATGGTTACTGAGTAAGTGGTGATGAAGGGAGGTCATATGTACCACCAAAGACTTTGTGACAAACCCAACTTACTAATTTTTAGTCTGCTTGTCTCTTATTACTACAAATATTAGAAGTGTTTTGAGGCAAATTGACTATAACTCATCACATTAATTTGAATTTGACCACTCGATTAAATGGCAACTGATTTTAAATGATAAAAACTTGTGAAATCTTGAAATCCAAATATAGAATAATAATAATAATATGCCTGTGATTTCACATTGTGATGAACAACTGCTACTATTGCAACCACTCCAACAACAACTACTGCTATTACTACAATTACTACTACTATTACTAATAATAATAATGGACAAATCCACCATCAGTCAATTGCAAAAGGCAGCTTTACTCGGAACAGCTGACAACCTCTGACGATACCTTTAGCATCATAAAACATCTGTATACGACTATCCCAGGTCCTCAGGAAGGAGTTGATAAGTGGACAAAAATGCCAAATCCAGTATGAACATCTGGCTAACTCTGCTATGAACCAGTAATAAAAATGTCTAATCCATCTTAAACATTCGCCTGACTATGCGTCGAGCCATAATATATTAAATAATGCATTCCATTTAAGACATAATTCAGTTAGTGAGTCTTAGGCAAAAAAGGTACTTACAGAAAACATTCATCTTGTTGGCTTGTAGACTGTCATAGCAATGCTTAGAAGAAGAATTTACTGATGCTATGTAAAGTGCGCAAAACACTTTGATTCACATGTCGAGAGGATGCACTGGATAATGTTTTTATACCCCAACTAACCTTCTCGACTACATTTTTATCCTCCCATTCTAATTATACATAAAACAAGGAACAAGGAAATCAACCCTTTTGGATTTACACCCATGAGGAAGCCACATGAAAGGACTATTTCAGTTCTGAGAGTTATTCAGGAATTTTAGATGCTGCTTATACATCTGGACCTAATTTGTAAAATGAAACTAAATTTCAGTTGACTATTCTATTATTTTACATCTGAATTCCTCTTGCAATGCAATAGTGTTTTTTTTTTTTAAATTGACTGAGGAAGCTGGTGAGAAATTCTGGGAAGTTAAAAGTTCACTCATTTTAAAGTGGCCAAGGTTGGAAAACACTGATGTAAAGGAAACTTTCTCAGACCTTTTATCCTGGAGGAACCCTTATAATAAATTTCAAGTCTTAAGGAACCCCTGCATAAAGATAACAAAAAATATAAAAACATTGCAAACATCAGAGAGGGGTGGCATACAAATCTAATAAATACAATATAATATACTTCTAACCTAGATATTACATGTTTTACAAGAGAATAGCAACATGTAAAGCCCTTCATGGCACCGGGCCAGGTTATCTCCGGGACCGCCTTCTGCCGCACGAATCCCAGCGACCAATTAGGTCCCACAGAGTTGGGAACTAAACAATGTCGTTTGGCGGGACCCAGGGAAGAGCCTTCTCTGTGGCGGCCCCGGCCCTCTGGAACCAACCAATTAGAATAGCCCCCACCCTTCTTGCCTTTCGCAAGCTTCTTAAAACCCATCTCTGTCATCAGGCATGGGGGGATTAAGATATTCTTTCCCCCTAGGCTTCCACAATTTATGTAGGGTACATTTGTATGTATGATTGGTTTTAAAATAAGGGTTTTTAGCTTTTTAGTATTGGATTGTCACATGTTGTTTTTACCACTGTTGTTAGCTGCCCCGAGTCTACGGAGAGGGGTGGCATACAAATCCAACAAAATGAAATGAAATGTAGCAGCTAAGTTACAGCACTTAAAAATGTCCAAAAAGTTTTGCAGGACTCTGGCTAAGACACCTAGGAAGACATGATTGGTTAGAAGAACAGAGAAATAAAGATGTATAGAAACAAATGTAAATGACCCTATGAAACATATGACACACAATACTGTTAAAAATGTTTATTGATATGTAAATTGGAAAAATGAATAACAATAATAATAATTTAAAGAAAACAACGGCACAGCTAATGTATTACCTTCACTGAAGTTAGGGCCCACATTCACAGATGTATTTGCCTTGAAAATAGTGAACTGTATAGCACAGCAAAACATCAGCACAGGAAATGTTTTATGGTATCTTTTATTATAACAAAAGCTGTTTTTATGATACTTTTTCTGTCAGAATAACAGAGTTGGAAGGAGTTGTGGAGGTCACTTGTAATCCAACTTCTTGCTCAAGCAGGAAACACTTTCAGACAAATGACATAAAATATTCCATACAATTTGCCAAAGTTTAATTTCAGGAGAATCATGGGTTCTGGATTTTGGATGCATTTTATAACTTAGCCCATTTGGTATTTTGGATCAAAAGTTGGTTTTGGTTCAAAAGCAATGGCCTTCTGTTTTGGTCCATTAAAGACTACAGAAACCAGTGTTTTAACAGTATACCTATTGTTGTGGTTCCGTCTGAGGCCCCTCCGGGAACGGCTGACCTTCTGTCGGTTTCCAGCTCAGAGGGAGAGGCTGAGGAACAGGAGGTGCAGACAGACGAGGAGGAATCCCAGGCTGAAGAAGAGGGAGGACAGCCAGAGTCCCACCAGGGGGAGCTCTCCTCAGCAAGCAGCCTGGATTCCTTAGAGGAAAGTGCACAAGCCATAATTGATCTGCGACAACGAAGAGCTAATCAGAGACGGAGTCAATGGGCTAAATACTTTCAGCATTAAAGTGGCAGCAGCTGGGTTTGGGTGTGGTGCTCTTGGGAAAGGCTAAAAGGCAGACCCACCCTTCCTGGCTTGTGGAGTTTTATCTTTGAGAGTCTTGGGACCTGCCTGTGAACTTTGGTGTCTTGGAATCCTGGTTTGTGCCTTTGACTATTGAAACCTTGGGGGGGGGGGGGTGCCAGCAAGAAGCTTGCTGTATTGTCTGGACATCAGGACCCTGCTGTACTGTATTATATCCTGTCTGTTGGGAAGAACAGGTTTTCCTCTGTGCTTATTTTTTCCAGTTATAAACTACTTTTGGCTTTTACCAGAGTGTCTGGCTGTTTTTTCCAGTTGGTGTTGAGGTCTGGGGGAACCCAGACAGAACAACCTATATATAGCTTTTCTTGAGAGGATTTCCTTTCCAAATTGGGGTGGCATGCTAGTAATCCTTTTCATTCTGTGGTTTATAACTTGATAATTTTGTTAGGCTAAATCAGCTTACTTCCCCCAATTCCTTCTGGCGTCAAACCTCTGGGACTACAGAATTCCCAGTTCGTGTGCTGGAAATTTTAGTCTGAAACACCTGGAAGTTGCCAGAATGGGAAGAGGTGGTTGTAGTTCTCTGTTTATAATTCTCCTTTTGTTGACCTCCTTCCTTAAATTGATTGTCACTGATCAGGTGGGTTCTTGATGGCTGCTCAGAGGCACGATTCACATCTCTTGCTGCTTTCAGCCCTGTTTTAATTGTGTTGTCTACCCAACCATGAACTTTGGCAGTGTGCTCTCCTGCAAAGTAGATTCTGCCTACAGGTGTAGCAACCGGTTCACTAAAATGTTGTAACTGGTAGGGTGTGAAGGCGGTTAGAGAACCCATAGCATACTTATCCAGGCTCCATTTTTTAACCACGGAGGGATAACAGAGGGCCTGGATCTCTTTCTTGGGCAGCTGATGGATGAATGAAAGGTCATTAATTAAAATATCACCAATGCTCTTGATATCAAGAGCTTGAAAGAAATTGGCATCATCACCAACGACATAGGCAAAAACAACTCCAACGCCACTAGCAAAATTATGGCTGGAGTAGTAGATGGATCGGGATGGAAGATCAGTTGTAGACTTCCCACCATGAATGCCATCAGCCTCCCAAAACTTCTTAGTGCAAGTGAGGAAGATCTTGGTCGCACTTCTGTAGTGGATAGACCGCAAAGCGTGCGCTTTCTTTGGTGGAAGGGGTGGTTCAAACGTGATGCGACGGGTGGCCCTTGATGTGGCGCACACAATGACGTAATCAGCTATCACATCTGTCAAGGTCTTTTCTGGGGTTTGATATTCCACTCTGACTTTCTCAGCATTCTGTTGTATCTTGACTACTTTGGCATTGAGATACACCATTTCTGCCATGGCTTGAGACATGGATATAGGCAACTGGTCAAATCCACCAACAATTTCATCAAATCTGCAAGACCAAATGGAACAGAGGAAGTAAAAACCTGCTCTGCTAAAAATAGGATAATGATATTAGTCAATAAAATGCCATTTAGTCATAGGACAATTAAATGAAAACAGTTCTGGAAAGATGTTGGCAGCAGATTTATTAGAAAGCAAAGAATATTTATTCTTATTTTGACTTTGCTATTTATTATTTTTTATTTTTGCTTATCAAATTTGTTTGCAACCATTTTCAGCAATAGATGTCAGGGCAGCTTATAATGTTACAATATCCAGTGATACCATAGCAGGGATCTCATAAGGAACGGTGATTAAACAAAAGATACTACTGTCACAATGCTTTTGTTTACGGTATTTTTCAGAGTATAAGTACATGACATACCTTTTTCCTTCCTAAAAGAGGCTGAAAATTTGGGTGCATTTTAGTCTAGCTTTTTTGAAGCTTCCCCCCCCCCCCCAGCCCTAATGTAGCATTAAACATCTTCTCAACTATTCCCAGCTTGCAGGCTTTTTCATTGTTTCTCCAAAGGAGGTTTTTCCCCCCAGCCATAAGTCTTTGCAGGTTTTTTTCATTGCTACTTGCTCCAAATAAGATTTTTTAAAATGCTAACGAGGGGATAAAATAATGTGCTGGAGCTGACCAGACTAAGGACGCTAGCCAGATGAATACCTGGTAGGCAGATTTTCCTTCCCCAAAACTAAACAGCGTCTTATACTCTGGTGCGTCTTATACCCCGAAAAATACAGTAATTCTTACATAAGCAGACAGATGAAATATGTAATAGGTTTGATTTAAAAATGCCTTTCAAATTTATTGGCAATATCATTTTATCTGTACAAATGTATCCCAGGAAAATATACAAATATTTTGCTGTTGAAATATTTTGAGATTGATAAAATATTTTTACATTTTTAACATATTTTATATAAAATTTTTCACACTTGGACGAGTATAGAAAGGGAAATTATGAGAAAATAAAAAGGGAAATTTATGCCTAAACTGAAATGAACAACAAGAACAAGGGGACACAATCTGAAGTTAGTTGGGGGAAAGATCAAAAGCAACATGAGAAAATATTATTTTACTGAAAGAGTAGTAGATCCTTGGAACAAACTTCCAGCAGTCGAGGTAGATAAATCCACAGTAACTGAATTTAAACATGCCTGGGATAAACATATATCCATCCTAAGATAAAATACAGGAAATAGTATAAGGGAAGACTAGATGGACCGTGAGGTCTTTTTCTGCCTTCAGACTTCTATGTTTCTATGTTTCTATGTAACTTAGGTCCTGAGTTGTGTATAATTTGGATAAGCCACCCAAGCCTTGGTATAGAAACTGTGTGAATATTTGCAATTCTAAGCAAAGTTAGCAGAATTCTGATACTTTTTTGTCTATTTTAGAATTAATTGTGTTTTAATAAAATACAAAGAGTAACACTTCGTGCCTTGTAGAATGATTGAACATGAAATGTTGTATTTGAAGTCCAGAGTATTAGTCTCAAGGTTTGTTTTACAGGATGCTTCAAAAAGGATATCTGGCAACTGTTAGTGTAATGGTTTAACTAAAGCAGAGGAGATGTTACATATATAGAACACATCCGCAAGAATGACAATCTGCTTCATATGCCATTTATAACTGACATAAAAATTAATATCTACTGATAATGTTACCATTACTGATAATTGCCATTTCTTGCAATCTGGCTATTACAAGTCTTTTACTGCATTAGTATGTTAGCTTTGGTTTCAGTTGCCAGCTTGTGGTTTGGGTTAACTGATACCCAACATAACTGTGATTTTTTTTTTTGGCAGCAAAGAGTTAAGGATTTGTGTATATTCCCATACCAATATAGGGAGGATTTGACTGTGACCATGTATGTGCCTGTCCTCCTGCAGATTTTTTAAAATCTCCAGTTCCTTGCAGATTCCCATGGATCCTTCAATGGATGAATAAAGATTTCATCTTTAAATTGGGACAATAATGAGGAAATCAACTAATCCAAGTGGTAGAGGTTTGCTTACCGTTTTTCGTTATAGAAGACATCATCACTTTTCAAGCTTTCAGTAAAAGACATGTAATAGCTAGATTCTCTATTCAATAAGTCTCCAATCATATCTACAGCTCCCTGGCTCAGATTTCCTTCTTTAATCAGATACTCCTGTTTGGGGAGAGAAATCCTTAAATTTGTCTGCAATGCACTTGCATACCTATGCTTAGGTTAAAAAAAGCATACATAAAAACCAGGCTTAATAGCAGTGACCGGGAGAGGGATCTTGGCGAACTAGTGGACAACCAACTGAAAATGAACCAGTAGTATGCACTGCCATTTGGACTCCCTGTCCAAATAGGGTCGCAACTGGTGTACCAGGTGAACCTGGGCAAACGCCCTCCTCATCATAGCTGAAAGATGTTGCTCTAATGTTAGCTGTGGATCGAGGAGGACGCCCAAGTTGCGGACCCTCTCTGAGAGGGTCGGTAATTCCCCCCCAGGTTTATGGACGGACAGATGGAATTGTCCTTGGGAGGCAAAACCCACAGCCACTCCATCTTGTCAGGGTTGAGTTTGAGCCTGTTGACCCCCATTTTAGTATTTGAAATGCTCAGATGGCTCAGGAAGTAATTTGTCTCTTTCTAATAATAATGTAAGAAGAACATGATACTACACCTTAAAGATTACTCCTCACCCTCAGCCCCCCCACTCACCCACAAACTATACTGTTTGGAGACATGATGTCTGGGCACATTCCAAATACCTTTGTTGAGTAGCTGTCATATTTATCTAGTATGTAGCTGCAGTTAGTCCTTTTCAAATCTTCTATAACCTGAGAATGATTTAGAAAGGAGAAAGGAGACACAGGAGAAGGGAAAAGGAAGTATTTTCGTTAAAGATGTATTACATCAAACAAGGGAAAAAAGACACATCTGAAAAGGTCAAATGCAGAATCAATACCAATAAATTAGTTATTTATTTATTTGATTTTTTTTTTTAATGCTGCCCTTCTCCCTAGATTCAGGGCGGCTTATAACGTGTTAGCAATGACACTTTTTAACAGAGCACGCATATTGCCCTCACGGGGATGGGACTTTTTGCCTCCGCCAGTTGGATGAAACTCTTTCCTCCGCAACAGCTGATCGGCCACTGCCTTCACTCCCTCGCCCAAAGGCCCCTAGCTCTTGGCCCCAGCCCTTTGGTCACAAAAATCCAAATTCAGCCACAGCCTTTTGGCTTCATGGGACACTTCGCCACCATCCAATCAGAACAGTTGTTACAAAATGCTACTTTTGGAAGGAAAGAATTGCTCTTTCATAAACAAACACACAGATTGAATGATATAGATGGGACCTCGGTGGCCATCTAGTCTGACCCCCTTCTCATTCAGGAGACTTACAGAATGATAGAGAGGGAAGGGATCTTGGTGGCCATCTAGTCTGACCCCCTTCTCATTCAGGAGACTTACAGAATGATAGAGAGGGAAGGGATCTTGGTGGCCATCTAGTCTGACCCCCTTCTCATTCAGGAGACTTACAGAATGATAGAGAGGGAAGGGACCTCGGTGGCCATCTAGTCTGACCCCCTTCTCATTCAGGAGACTTACAGAATGATAGAGAGGGAAGGGACCTCGGTGGCCATCTAGTCTGACCCCCTTCTCATTCAGGAGACTTACAGAATGATAGAGAGGGAAGGGATCTTGGTGGCCATCTAGTCTGACCCCCTTCTCATTCAGGAGACTTACAGAATGATAGAGAGGGAAGGGACCTCGGTGGCCATCTAGTCTGACCCCATTCTTATTCAGGAGACTTACAGAATGATAGAGAGGGAAGGGACCTTGGTGGCCATCTAGTCTGACCACCTTCTCATTCAGGAGACCTGCAGATCTAGCAGTCAGTTTTAGTGGCCTGCAGTACTGCACTCTATCCACTGCACCACCTCAGCTCATTATAGGTTTATGATAAATGGGAAAAATTATTAAAGTCAGTATTGTATAATAAAACTATAGCACTATAATGAAACTATGGCACTCCTACAGATACAGCTAAAAGTATGGATCCAATATGAAGACAATAACTTTGTCATAATAAAAAAGGAACAAGGAGAGAATGCACCTGAAACAATCAATAACATTTATTTCAAGAAATGTAATTCACATGCAGGGAAAAGCAACATGTTGCTACTCTTCCTGGATATCGTCAACAGCAAAGGGAATGATGACAAATTAGAAACCTAAAATCTATTGGAAAAACAACCAATACTTAACAAATGATCCATCATTACATTAACAATCTAACCTCTCATAAGAAAAGGATAATGCTACCACACACCAATATTATCTCAGAAACAACCAACAGACTGTTACAACCACATGACTTTGCCATAACACACAAGCCAACTAACACCCTCCAAAAACATCCTAAATAAAGCAAAAGATCTAGTAATCCAAGAACAAAAAACAGGTGTCATCTACAATTTACATTGTAAAAGACTATTAGAGTGAATACATAGGACATACAGTCAGGAGACTAGCAGATTGCATCCATGGATACCAAGGAGCAATCAGAAGACACAACAAAGACTCCTTAATTTGAATAGACTGACTCAGTCACATTTCCAACCAGGAAACTATGAGCATCCTAGACTAAACTAAATTGAAAAATGCTAGGGAATTAATGGAAGATTGGCATTCTACAAATCAGCCATAATAGACACAGACTTAAATCACAATAAATATCATTCAAATTAAAAAAACTGAAAAGAAATAAAAATGCCCAGAACATATCCTCTGCAGCAATCAACACCCAGATAAACAAGTGTCAACACCAGACAAATTTATTTATTTATTTATTCATTCATTCGTCCATTCATTCATTCATTCATTCTTTCATTCACTCATTCATTTATTTATTTATTTATTGGATTTGTATGCCGCCCCTATCTGTAGACTCGGGGCGGCTAACAACAATGATAAAAACAGCATGTAACAATCCAATCCAATACTAAAATAACTAAAAAAAACCTTATTATAAAAACCAAACATACATACAGGCATACCATACGTAAATTGTAAAGGCTTAGGGGGAAAGAATATCTCAGTTCCCCCGTGCCTGACGGCAGAGGTGGGTTTTAAGAAGTTTACGAAAGGCGAGGAGGGTGGGGGCATTTCTAATCTCTGGGGGGAGTTGGTTCCAAAGGGCCGGGGCTGCCACAGAGAAGGCTCTTCCCCTGGTCCTGCCAAACGACATTGTTTAATCAAGCAGGAAAATAAAATAACTTAATCAAGGAGAAAACCACAGTTTCTGCAATACTGGTAGGACACAGTACTTTATATAAACCTTCAGCTTGGCTTTTTTGACCATACCCTGAGGATAGCTCTGGATGACAGAGAAATTAGTTTTGAAGAATGCTTTTGAT
This sequence comes from Erythrolamprus reginae, assembly GCF_031021105.1. Classification (NCBI taxonomy): domain Eukaryota; kingdom Metazoa; phylum Chordata; class Lepidosauria; order Squamata; family Dipsadidae; genus Erythrolamprus; species Erythrolamprus reginae. The sequence continues at coordinate 41,857,904 of NC_091951.1, read as the reverse complement.
AGCTTTTGTACAGTGGTGGGTTCCTCCCATTTCAGGCCAGTTCACCCAGTGAAGGGCTGCAAAATTTTGTACTAACACACCGTGGGTGTGGCTTATTTTGTGGGTGTGGCTTGCAAGCCATGTGACCAGGTGGGAGTGACTTGACAATCATGTGACGGGGTGGCTTACAGATCATGTGACTGGCTTAAAGGTGGTCCCCTTGACATCACTCCTGTCAAGGGTTTGGGTTAGGGTTAGGATGCTTGGCCTCTCCTTGCCTCAAAGAGATACAATTTTCCTACCTACTTATATTACTGAACATCCAAAATACAGTATACTATTTAATTCTATGTATATATGCTATATGTGTACATACATATTATACACAGGCACACAAAAATATACATTATCTGCTATATAAACTGTATGTGTATGGTACACACACACATACACAGCTCTTCTAAAATTATACACATTCAACCTCCTTTACTGTGATAAGAAAAATACCCAGAGCCCAGAAGGAAAAAAAAGAAAAAAAAAATCAAATTTTTCTACTGGTTCGGTGTATCTGACCATACCCGTAGAAGCCCATCACTGAATTCACCCGAACTGGTAGCAAACCACTGGCAATGTCACAAGGACATCACATAACTGGTTTGGATGGTGACAGTCCATGGAGGCCGACCTCTTTTTTTCCAAATTTTTTGGGAAGGGTTTTTTTCCTATTTTTTTGGGGGGGGGATTTCTCTCTCTCTCTTTTTTTCTGGTGCAGGGGGAAGCAAACTAGCAGCAAGGACTCACATCTGCTGTTGTCTATGTACCGGTAATTAACTGCTTGAAACAAGCCATAGGATAAATTTCCTGATTAAAGATACATTTTAAAACTTATCTTAACCTTTTTGAGGGACTCTCGATAAAGCTGTGAAGGGGATTTGCCTTCTTCTGAGGGCTTCACGGGATATTTGAAGAGGCCGGGGTCTTTCTTGACTTCCCATACTCTCTTCCTGACGTTTTTAAAAAAATACCAGGCGTTCTCGTCTTCCTGTACAAATTCGCTCAACTTGAGCCCAAACTTACTGATATATTCCCGGATAATCCTGGGGAGAGGAAAGGAGAAAACAGTGAAAGAATGATGTATAGTTCTGTGCAGAAGATAGGATTGCATCTGATAATCAAGAGAATTAAAGTGCAAACGTGAAGGTGAAATAATTATTCTGCCATCATTTCTGGAGTATCACTGTCTCTTTTCCACCTTGCTTTATATATAGAAAGAAAAACTGCATTCACTTAGCCAGAATTTCCAGTTTAGGTACAGCTTTTTCCTTTCTGTGAAAAAAGAGAAAGAGCTACCAATTGAGGGAGGGGGTACAGAAAAACAGCACAGAAAAACAGCAACCCCTCTCAAATTGCTTGATAAACTCTTACAAGTCAATTGTCTTACCAAAATCATTCTGGCTCATTTTTCTCACATGAATAGACACTTGGAAGAAAGATAAGATCAAACAGATTCCAACCCAAATTAAACTGGTTTTATTCTCAATTATTTGCTCTGCCTTTTAGGGTGCTTTTTTTCACTTCCCCGTGGAGTCTACTGCCTGAGGATTTCCTAGTAGTCTCCCATCCAAGTATTAAGCAATATCAGGTTGAGCCTGCTTAGCTTTTTGAAAGCCAAGCTAGATATTTCCACCTAATTTGTCCTCTTAATGCTAAAGGAAATTATCTTAACCAATCCTGTGAATGCTCCTGCAGCAATACTCCGTTCCATGCCTCATCAGGTTTGTCCTGTTCACCCAGTATAAATTGCTGTAGGCTCTGTTGCCAAGTTGTAAATGGCTACTGAACCACCCTTGCAAATATGTGGAATTTAATGCTGGCTATCATTCCCAAAGTCTAAAATAGTAATGTTTTTTCAGGGCATACTTCCATGACAGGAGAGTTAAGTTTAAGTTTAAGTTTAATCAGATTTGTATGCCGCCCCTCTCTGCAGACTCGGGGCGGCTCACAGCCATAACAACACAATGTAAAACAAATCTAATGTAATATTTCAGTTAATTTAAAAAAACACCACAAATTAAACCAATCATACATACTAGCATACCATGCATAAATTTTATAAGCCTCGGGGGAGGGAAACATGTCAATTCCCCCATGCCTGACGACAGAGGTGGGTTTTAAGGAGCTTACGAAAGGCTAGGAGGGTGGGGGCAACTCTGATATCTGGGGGGAGTTGGTTCCAAAGGGTCGGGGCCGCCACAGAGAAGGCTCTTCCCATGGGTCCCGCCAAACGACATTGTTTAGTTGACGGGACCCGGAGAAGGCCAACTCTGTGGGACCTAACTGGTCGCTGGGATTCGTGCGGCAGAAGGCGGTCCCAGAGATATTCTGGTCCAGTGCCATGAAGGGCTTTATAGGTCATAACCAACACTTTGAATTGTGACCGGAAACTGATCGGCAACCAATGCAGACTGCGGAGTGTTGGTGTGACATGGGCATATTTAGGAAAGCCCATGATGGCTCTCGCAGCTGCATTCTGCACGATCTGAAGTTTCCGAACACTTTTCAAAGGTAGCCCCATGTAGAGAGCGTTACAGTAGTCGAGCCTCGAGGTGATGAGGGCATGAGTGACTGTGAGCAGTGACTCCCGGTCCAAATAGGGCCGCAACTGGTGCACCAGGCGTACCTGGGCAAACGCCCCCCTCACCACAGCTGAAAGATGTTTCTCTAATGTGAGCTGTGGATCGAGGAGGATGCCCAAGTTGCGGACCCTCTCTGAGGGGGTTAGTGACTCCCCCCCCAGGCTGATGGATGGACAGATGGAATTGTCCTTGGGAGGCAAAACCCACAGCCACTCTGTCTTATCCGGGTTGAGCTTGAGTCTGTTGACACCCATCCAGACCCCAACAGCCTCCAGGCACCGGCACATCACTTCCACTGCTTCGCTGACTGGACAAGGGGTGGAGATGTAAAGCTGGGTATCATCTGCATACTGATGATACCTCACCCCATGCCCTTGGATGATCTCACCCAGCAGTTTCACGTAGATATTAAATAGTAGGGGGGAGGGGACCGACCCCTGAGGCACCCCACGAGGGAGTAACCTAGAGGTTGACCTCTGACCCCCCACTAACACCGACTGCAACCGACCAGAGAGACAGGAAGAGAACCACTGAAGGACAGTGCCTCCCACTCCCAACCCCTCCAGCCGGTGCAGAAGTATACCATGGTCGATGGTATCGAAAGCTGCTGAGGTCAACAAGCACCAGGACAGAGGATAAACCCCTGTCCCGGGCCCTCCAGAGATCATCCATCAGTGCGACCAAAGCAGTTTCCATGCTGTAGCCGGGCCTGAATCCTGACTGCTGAGGACCTAGATAATCGGCTTCTTCCAAGGACCGTTGGAGCTGGAGCGCCACCACCTTCTCAACAACCTTCCCCATAAAGGGAAGGTTGGAGACTGGTCGATAGTTATTGAGAATGGCTGGGTCCAGGGAAGGCTTCTTGAGGAGGGGACGCACAAGTGCCTCCTTGTAGGGATCTGGGAAGGACCCCCTCCCCAAAGAAGCATTGACAATCTCCTGGACCCAGCTCCGTGTCACCTCCCTGCTGGCCGAAACCAGCCAGGAGGGACACAGATCCAGTAAACAGGTGGCGGAACTCACAGCTCCAATGGCCTTGTCCACTTCATCAGGTGTCACCAGATCAAACTCTTCCCAGACAGGTGGACAAGTACGTGCCCCAGTCACCTCGACTGACTCATTGTCAGTCGACTCTGTATTCCAATTAGAGTCGAGGTCCGCTCGGATCCGTGCGATTTTATCAGCGAAAAACGTGTTAAAATCCTCGGCACTACTCTGCAAGGGCTCCCCAACTCCCCCCGATTAAGAAGGGAGCAGGTCACCCTAAACAGAGCGGCCGGGCGGGATTCTGCTGATGCAATCAAGGCGGAATGATACGCGCATCTTGCCGCCTTGAGCGCCACTTTGTAAGTCTTAACATGTGCTCTTACAAGTGTTCGATCGGATTCGGACTTACTCTTCCTCCATCGCTTCTCTAGATGTCTCTTCTGGCGTTTCAACTCCCGGAGCTCCTCGTTGAACCATGGAGCTTTACGGGGTCTAGTGCCGCGGAGAGGTCGCAACGGTGCAATTCGGTCAAGAGCCTCCACTGCAGCCTTGTTCCAGGCCTCAGCCAGAGACTCTGCCGAACTTTTTACGAGTGTATCTGGAATAACTCCAAGCGCCTTCTGAAAGCCCTCTGGATCCATCAGGCGTCTGGGGCGGAACAGCTTAATCGGTTCCGCCTCCCTGCGGGGAAGGATTGGAGCCAGGAAGTCAAGCCGCAGTAGAAAATGGTCCGACCATGACAAAGGCAACACTTCTAAGCCCCTTAGTCTCAGACCATTACTTAGTTGCTCAGAGAGGAATACCATGTCGGGTGCATGCCCCCCCCCCCGTGAGTCGGACCCTGTACTACTTGGGTCAGGTCCATGGCTGTCATGGTGGCCATGAACTCCTGTGCCAGTCCAGAGGTTTCACCGAGCGACAGCAGGTTAAAGTCCCCCAAGACAATAAGTCTGGGGAACCCCACCACCAACCCGGCTACCTCCTCGAGTAGCACAGGCAGGGCTTGTGACACGCAGCTGGGAGGCAGGTACGTGAGAAACAGGCCCACCTGGACCCCTAAGTCCAACTTCACCAGGCGGGACTCGCAACCCGCAATCTCTGGAGCAACGAGTCTAAGCAAGCCAAGGCTTTCCCTGGCTATAATAGCCACTCCTCCCCCCCTTCCCTGGGGTCGAGGCTGATGCCATATCTGAAACCCGGCTGGGCAAATTTCAGAGAGAGGGACTCCTCCCTCTGGGCCCAGCCAGGTTTCAGTAACACATGCCAGGTTGGCCTCCTCATCCAGGATCAGATCCCGGATGAGGAGAGCTTTATTTACCACCGACCTGGCATTGAGTAGCAGCAGCTTGAGCCCAGGGCCAGAATTACACTCATCACCAGCACCCAGGATTGGGTTCACAGAGCCGGAACAAGGGATCGTTATTAAGCAATGATCTCTCGTTCCCCTGGAACGGCTAGCTCTGTGGCCCCCGCCATATCTGCCTCTCCCCAGCAAGACCGGAATATTCCGCCCCTCTACCACCTCAGATATCGGTGCCCCCTCCCCTCCTGCCTCTCTAGTGTCAGGTAGGCTAATCAAATCATTCATATCATTTCCATTTATTTCATCCATACCAGAGTCCCACCCAGCCCACCCATAACAATCATTCATTTCATACATATCATCATGTCCACCCCAATAATTCATTAGTTTTAAAAAACCCTTCTAATAAATTAACTAAAATATTAATTATTAAAAATTCCATATAAATTCAATTAAAAAGCAATATAAAGATCAATACACTAAAATAGGATACCAATTAACACTAAGTTATTCTCAAGATCTTAATAGAATAACATATAATTATTAAAAAATCGTTAAAGTTATAAAGTGCTAAAGTTATAGAGTGCAAAAAATATAGGAAATAATTAAGATGATATTCCATCAGGTCAGCAATACAGCACCAGTTCTAAAGAGTGAGTTCTGGAGAGAAAAGTTCAATGACCAAGGAGAAGTCCAAGTATATTGTTTTTCAGGATCTTGGGATCTTTGGTGCCAGCCACTGCCACTGGCTGGCACTCTCAGTTCTTTCTCTGGATCCACAATCACTTTTTCTCCTCTGCTCCAAGTCTCCAGTTCCTCTACAGTCTTATATGGTTTAGGGTTCCACTTAACAGCCGCTACCGGTACGCCATCCGGGATTGTTGCAGGCACATGCATGTCCAATGGGTGTGTGTGCACCCATCCGCACGAGATTTTGCTTTTGCGCATGTGCAGCAAGTGAAATCTTGCGCGATGACACTCTTGTGCATGAGATTTCACAGATTTTTGGCGATTTCTTTGCTTCCGCACAATCGCAAAAGAAAAAAAACATCCAAAATCGTCAAAATGATAAGAATAATAATATTTTTTATTAATTAATTAATTAATTAATTAGTTTGTTTATTTATTTATTTATTTGTTTGTTTATTTGTTTATTTGTTTGTTTGTTTATTTGTTTATTTGTTTATTTGTTTATTTGTTTATTTGTTTATTTGTTTATTTGTTTATTTGTTTATTTAGTTAGTCCAATACACAATACATATTGAAGAGAATAGACATATAGTAGTAATATATATAAAGAAAAGGATAGAAGGAAAGTTATATTAAATTTATATGCCACGCCTCTCTGAAGACTCAGGGCAGCTTACAACATATAAAAACAGTATACATCGAGATGTGATTATTAATTAAAATTAATCAATAATTATTTTTTTTATAAAAAAAATTAAAATTAAGAATTACATTAAAAAAACTAAAAACCCTATTAGCATACACACATGTCCATTCAAACAAGCCCACTACATCTCCCGCGCAATAAATCTCACGTGCAAAAGTGTCCTCGCACAAGATTTCGCTTGTTGCGCATGTGCAGAAGCAAAATCACGCACATGCATGGATCCCAGACGCAGAGATGTGCGTGCATCTCCATTTCCACCACCGGGACTCCCATCCCAGGCATATCGGCTGCAGCCTACTGTTGCTCCACAATAGCAGTGGGTTGCTTCCAGTTTGGCCTGGTTCTGCGAAATTGGTATCGGGAATGGGGGGAGGCTCCACCCACTCAGCCAGGACACTTCTGCAAATGCAGAACCCACTACTACTCCATGACCCTCCAGGCTTCTTAGTATTATTTATTTATTTTTATTTATTCATTTGTCCAATACACAAATACATAGGAAGAAAAATAGACACGTGGTAATATATATAAGGGTAGAAGTGAACTTAGAGGAGAGAATATATGAAAGGAAGAGAATATATATGATAAGTGAGAGAAAGGAAAGACAATTGGACAGGGGACGAAAGGCACACCAGTGCACTTATGTACGCCCCTTACTGGCCTCTTAGGAACCTGGAGAGGTCAATCGTGGAGAGTCTAAGGGAGAAATGTTGGGGGTTAGGGGTTGACACAATTGAGTCCGGTAATGAGTTCCACGCTTCGATAACTCGATTGCTAAAGTCATATTTTTTACAGTCAAGTTTGGAGCGGTTCGTATTAAGTTTGAATCTGTTGCGTACTCTTGTGTTGTTGCGGTTGAAGCTGAAGTAGTCATTGACCGGTAGGACGTTGCAGCATATGATCTTGTGGGCAATACTCAAATCGTGTTTTAGGCGCCGTAGTTCTAGGCTTTCTAGGCCCAGGATTGTTAGTCTATTTTCGTAGGATATTCTGTTTCGAGTGGAGGAGTGAAGGGCTCTTCTGGTGAAATATCTTTGGACATTTTTCAAGTATGCAAGGAGAAGAGTAAACATGATAATCTCACATCCCCCTGACCACTAATTACAATGTATGGTTGTGATTGAATTGGCTGACTGATTTTAATATATTGGGTTTTTAGCTTGTAGTTTTTAATTAATTAGATTTGTTTATATGCGTTGTTTTATATTGTGTCTTGTGAGCCGCCCCGAGTCTTCGGAGAAGGGCGGCATACAAATCTAATAAATAATAAATAATAATAATAGTCTCACCTGTGTTTTGTAGGAATACGCATGGGTCCCAGATTGGCATACCAGCCTTCTTTGTCATTTCGGTAAGTGCTGATTCGTCCTCCCACACGTTTACTAGCTTCAAGAACCGTCACCTAGAGCCAAATAGGAAAGCCATTGCATCATTTTGACAATTGTTTCTTATTAAAACTTCCCTGCTTGGCTGCTGTGTGACTTATTTGGGGGAGACTTTTTGTCTTAGCATGATTGATTTGGCTTTAAGATGTTAGTATTGTATGGCTGTTGGCCCTTTTCCTAAGGTTCCTTACCACAAGTTGGCATTTTTCTCTTTTTTATATATAGTTTGTGTTGGAAGGGACCCTGTGGATCTTCTAGTCCAACCTCCTGCTGTTGCAGGAGACCCTATACAAGGGGTAGGCAAAGTTGGCTCTTCTATGACATGTGGACTTCGACTCCCAGAATTCCTGAGCTAGTATGATTAGCTCAGGAATTCTGGGAGTTGAAGTCCACAAGTCATAGAAGAGCCAAATTTGCCTACCCCTGCCCTATATCATCCCAGACATATGGCAGTCCAGTCTTCTCTTGAAGGTCTATTGTGTTGGGGAGTTCACGATCTCTGCTGGCAGGCCATTCCACCGGTTGATCGCTCTCACCGTCAGAGAGTTCTTCCTTATTTCTAGGTGGAATCTCTCCTTGGTCAGATCCCATCAATTGCTCCCTGTCTGGTCCTCTGGTGCTTTTTATTTTATTTATTCTTATTTATTTATTCATTTGTCCAATACACAAATACATAGGAAGAAAAATAGACATATGATAATATAAAAGAGGGTGAAAGTGAACTTAGAGGAGAGGATATATGAAAGGAAGAGAACTTAGAGGAGAGGATATATGAAAGGAAGAGAATATATAAGATAGGTGAAAGAAAGGAAAGACAATTGGACAGGGGATGAAAGGCACTCCAGTGCACTTATGTATGCACCCCTTACTGGCCTCTTAGGAATCTGGAGAGGTCAATCGTGGAGAGTCTAAGGGAGAAGTGTTGGGGCTCTGTCCTGGGTCCTGTACTCTTTAACATCTTCATCAACGACCTGGACGAGGGAATAAAAGGGGAACTAATAAAATTTGCAGATGACCCCAAGCTGGCGGGGGTAGCCAACACCCTTGAGGACAGGCTCAGAGTACAAGAAGACCTAGACAGACTATCACAGTGGGCCCATACCAACAAAATGAGGTTCAACACCGACAAATGCAGAGTCCTCCACCTCGGCAAAAAGAACCCTAGACATACATACAGCCTGGGAGATACCCCACTCAGCAGTAGTGACTGCGAAAGAGATCTTGGAGTCTTGGTGGACAATCAACTAAACATGAGTCAGCAATGTGCAGCAGCAGCCAAAAAAGCCAACTCAATCCTAAGCTGCATCAACAGAGGAATACGCTCCAAGACCAGGGAAGTACTAATACCACTCTACTATGCCCTGGTCAGACCCCACCTGGAGTACTGCATCCAATTCTGGTCACCTCACTACAAAAAAGACATTGAAACTCTGGAGAAGGTGCAAAAAAGAGCAACCAAAATGATTAGGGGACTCGAAACCAAGACTTACGAAGAGAGATTGAGAGAACTGGGCATGGACAGCCTAGAAAAAAGAAGGTCTAGAGGGGACATGATAGCAGTTTACAGATACTTGAGGGGTTGCCACGGTGAGGAGGGGGTCTCTTTATTCCCCAGGGCACCAGAGGGCCGGATGAGGAGCAATGGTTGGAAGCTGACCAAGGAGAGATTCAACCTGGAAATAAGGAAGAACTTCCTGACGGTCAGAGCGACCAACCAATGGAACTGCCTGCCAGGGGAGGTGGTGAACTCCCCAACTCTGGACACCTTCAAGAGGAGATTGGACTTCCATTTGGCTGGGGTGCTGTAGGGTTTCCTGCTCAGGCAGGGGGTTGGACTCCATGACCTAACGGTCCCTTTCAACTCTATTAATAAAATAAAAATAAAATAAAAAAATAAAAATGAGTTCCACGCTTCGATAACTCGATTGTTGAAATCATATTTTTTACAGTCAAGTTTGGGGCGGTTTGTATTAAGTTTGAATCTGTTGCGTGCTGTTGTGTTGTTGCGGTTGAAGCTGAAGTAGTCATTGACTGGTAGGACGTTGCAGCATATGATATTGTGGGCAATACTCAAATCGTGGTTTAGGCGCCGTAGTTCTAGGCTTTCAAGGCCCAGGATTGTTAGTCTATTTTCGTAGGATATTCTGTTTCGAGTGGAGGAGTGAAGGGCTCTTCTGGTGAAATATCTTTGGACGTTTTCTAGGGTGTTGATGTCTGAGATGTGATATGGGTTCCAGACAGATGAGCAGCATAGTTCCCTCTAAGCTGAGCAGTGAGCAATCGCTCACTTAAAAGTCATCATCAACTCAGAGTTTTCCAAACCTGCCCAGAAGCCGAGAGGGAAAGAGTGAGAGGGAAGGAGAGAGAGAGGAAGAGAGAGAAACAGATAGAAAAAAGAGAGGAAGGAAAAGAGAAAGAAAAAGAATGGGAGTAAGGAAGAGAGAAGGAAAATCAAAATCTATTTTGAAACTAGCTCAACTATTTAAGTGGCATTTTGATATTGATAGAATTGCCCTATTATGAGCTCACTGTTATAGACACACAGTACAGTATTTTATTTTGAAATTCTCTGAGGCAAAACAGGGTGGGTTTTTTATTTGTTTGTTTGTTTGTTTGTTTGTTGATTATTCCTGTGCCGCCCAGTCCCGAAGGGACTGCCGCTCAGACACTATACTTTTCCGCCCACCCACCCCCCAAAAATAGAGGGAACACTGATGAGCAGTAGTCTAGGATGGGTCTGGCAAAAGTTTTGTAGGCTCTTGTGAGTAGAGTGAGATTGCCTGAGCAGAAGCTGCGTAGGATCAGGTTAACAACTCTAGAGGAAAACAGTGCTTTGAAAACAGTGCTTTGAAACAGCACAGCCAAGGCTGAAAGGGACCTCAAAGGTCATCTAATCCAGCCCCTTTGCTTCCTGGCAAAGTAGACTGCAAATTGGCTGCATCCACCCAGTCACATAACAACCTGGCCACGCCCATCTAGTCACATGACCACATGACTTTCCCACACGAAGCCACACCCACCTGACTTCCAAGCCACATCCACAAAATAAGCCACACTCACAGAACCGGTAGGGAAAATTGTCACATTTCATCCCTGCCTTTCAGCCGAGGTCTATGCTCAGGATTGTAATAGAAACAGACTGGATTGCTCTAAAATATAATTTCTAAGACCTGGGTGGGGAGAATGCAGCTCTCATAATCCTGGTAGACCTTTCATTGGCTTTTGGTGCCATCATGTCATCTTTTTGGATTACCTAAGAGTTGGGAGTAAGAGGCATCATTCTAAAGTATGTTGCTTGGCGGGACCCAGGGGAAGAGCCTTCTCTGTGGCGGCCCCGGCCCTCTGGAACCAACTCCCCCCAGAGATTAGAATTGCCCCCACCCTCCTTGCCTTTCGTAAGCTACTTAAAACCCACCTCTGCCATCAGGCATGGGGGAATTGAGATCCTCTTTCGCCCTAGGCCTTTACAATTCTATGCATGGTATGTATGTATGTATGTATGTCTGGTTTTTATATTAATGGGTTTTTAATCGTTTTTTATTTATTAGATTACTATTGCACACTCTTTTATTGTTGCTGTTAGCTGTTAGTCTCCGGAGAGGGGCGGTATATAAATCAATTAAATAAATAAAATAATAAAATAAAATAAAATAAAATAAAATAAAATAAAATAAAATAAAATAAAATAAAATAAAATAAAATAAAATAAAATAAAATAAAATAAAATAAAATAAAATAAAATAAAATAAAATAAAATAAAATAAAATAAAATAAAATAAAATAAAATAAAATAAAATAAAATAAAATAAAATAAAATAAAATAAAATAAAATAAAATAAAATAAAATAATAATAAAGTAGTTCTTCAATGTCTTACCTTATGCCCAGCCCCTGCAAGAACATAGGCTGCACTAAGCCCAGCCATTCCTGCACCTACAACCACAACATGTTTTGGATTTGATGTCTTTTTCAGACCATTTCTGGCGATCTCTAGGAATTCTTCATAATCAGCATCTCGGAAGCATTCTGCTAGAGGGCTTCTGTCTTTTTCACAGCTTCCCAAGGCAGCCAAGAGCAGCAGTGAGAAAATAGCTGGATAAAACACATACAGAAATGGAATAGGTATGAGAACGGCCTTTTCCTGTTCATTTGTTCCATTGAATCAACTTCTAACCAGAGCTCTTCTACACTACATCTAAATTGCAATAAAACAAGCAAAGATGGACACACAGCCATTCCTTCCGTTTCTCTGGTTACATAAAGGCTCTCATAACAAATACTGTAAATCTGTTGCCATGAACTCCATGCGGAACTCAAAAGATGAATGGATCTAGGTGAAACAAACTTATACGTAGATTACCGTGATGTACACATCCAAAACAAGACCAATATAGTGATACCTTGTCTTACAAACTTAATTGGTTCCGGGACGAGGTTCTTGAGGTGAAAAGTTTGTAAGACAAAACAATGTTTCCCATATGAATCAATGGAAAAGCGATTAATGTGTGCAAGCCCAAGATTCAACCCTTTTGCCAGCCGAAGTGCTCGTTTTTGCGCTGCTGGGATTCCCCTGAGGCTCCCCTCCATGGGAAACCCCACCTCTGGCGATGTTGCAGGGGAATCCCAGCAGGGGAATCCCAGCAGGGATTTCACTGAGGCTCCCCTTGCTGGGAAACCCCACCTCTGGACTTCCGTTGGCAGTGAAGCGCCCATTTTTGCGCCGCTGGGATTCCCCTGCAGCATCACAAAACATGTAAGTCCGGAGGTGGGGTTTCCCATGGAGGGGAGCCTAAGGGGAATCCCAGCAGTGCAAAAATGGGTGCTTCACTGGCAACGGAAGTCCGGAGGCGGGGCATCCCAGCAGCAGCAGTGGGTTTGTAAGGTGAAAATAGTTTGTAAGAAGAGGCAAAAAAATCTTAAACCCCGGGTTTGTATCTCGAGAAGTTTGTATGACGAAGCGTTTGTAAGACAAGGTATCACTGTACTTTTAGAAGCAAAGTCAATTGACCACAAATATAAAGAAGGTCTTCAACTTTTCCAGAAAATCACTGCAGGTTCCAATGACCTGGCTGTGAACTGAAATCCTTGTTGCTACTGATGCCAAAGAACCTAACTACTTTCTTAAATGAATTTCATTAGAGGTGCCTGGAATATGCCAGACCTGCGGAAGTTACCGTACCTCAAGAGCCCTGAGGAGATATTTCTATAAAGGTTGGTTATGACTTCTGGTTTCTTAATCTGAGAAACTTTATAATCTGTAATTCTAAATTGCACACCCCACCCTGTTTCCTCATGTTGTGCTGTCTAAATTCTTTTCCTGACTGTTGGCTCTAATGAGGGGATGAATTGTCCCACAACATAGCACAGAAACATTGTCAGAATTTATTTATTTATTTATTTATTTATTTATTCATTCATTCATTCATTCATTCATTCATTCATTCATTCATTCATTCATTCATTTATTAGATTTGTATGCCGCCCCTCTCCGTAGACTCGGGGCGTCTCACAACACGATAAAACAGTTCATAACAAATCTAATAATTTACAATTTAAAATATTTTTAAAAACCCATTATTAAGCAGACATACATACAAACATACCATACATAAATTGTATAGGCCCGGGGGAAATATCTCAATTCCCCTATGCCTGACGACAAAGGTGGGTTTTGAGAAGTTTACGAAAGGCAAGGAGGGTAGGGGCAGTTCTAATCTCTGGGGGGAGCTGGTTCCAGAGAATCAGGGCCACCACAGAGAAGGCTCTTCTCCTGGGGCCCGCCAACCAACATTGTTTAGTTGACGGGACCCGGAGAAGGCGGTCTCGGAGATATTCTGGTCCGATGCCATGAAGGGCTTTATAGGTCATAACCAACACTTTGAATTGTGACCGGAAATTGATCCGCAACCAATGCAGACTGCGGAGTGTTGGTGTAACATGGGCATAGAATGTAACTGTTTTTTATTATAGTTGTGAGCCGCCCCGAGTTTGGGGAGAGGGGCGGCATATAAATCCAATAAATCTAATCTAATCTAAATCTAATCTAACTAAAAGGTAAAGATCTTTGGGATTTGAAGCAGGGGCGGGTTGCTTACCTTTTCCTACCGGTGCACTGTGTGTGCATCACAGCATTGCACACACACGCTATGCTCTCTCGTGCACGTGCATCCCCAGTTCAACTTTGCTTCTGTGCATATGCAGAGGGACAATTTTGCTTCTGCGCATGCTCAGAGAGATGAAAATCATGGAAATTTTTAAAAGATGGCGATGCTCATGGACCGGCAAAGACAGACTGGAGCTGTTGCGTCAGAATTGTGCAATTGGCGGGCCATTACTGGAGCTGTGTGCCAGACCTCACCAGTAGTTACTCACCGCTGATTTGAAGTCTATTCAGTTTCTGGGATTATTTTAATTAAGTAGTGCATAATTGTAATTATGTATTTGTTTTATTAGGTAGCTTATTGTCCACTGAGGTTGAACCTATGACACGGGTGCCATAGGGAACTATATTTGCCAGCACATGAGCCATTGCCGTAGCTCAGCTCCAGCACATGTATCTGCCGGCTGTCAGGCTCACTGTGTTTCATCCTTCAACTGCGCTTCAGCTGTCATAAGAAACGGGGGTGGGGGGGAAGTTTGCTGGAGAGGCCCAAATAAGTGTTGTTTCTTCTGGTGAAGGCCAGGGGGGTTTTGTTTCTCCTGAGAAGAGGTGATCAGGGGTACGTTAGTGACGTACATTCCAAAAGCATGATGCGATGGTGAAGATGGGTCCACCTGACAAAGATGGACAATGGGGATTGGTTGTCTTGCCAAGGGGGGGCAAGTGGGATTACTTTGATATGGAAAACTGTCGCGTGTTTTTCCACAGACTTTGCTTTGCTTCCGATGCATTCACTTCTGATTTAGTAAAGTTTACTTTTGAAGTTCAAAATGGACTCTGAGTTTTACTTTTGTTAAATACTGAGTGGAGCCATACAGACACTGGCCAGCTGATTTTTGTTTCACACAGGGGCTCTGGGAGGGCGTTTTCAGCTTTCAGAGAAGCCTTTGGAGTGTGGGGAGAGTGAAAAACGGGCCTACTGGCCCCCCCAGAAGTTGGGAAATGGGCTGTTTTTGGCCTCCAGAGGGCCTCCAGTGCATGGAAGAGGCCATTATTGGCTTCCTCAGGCATTATGGGTGTGGGCACTCATGCATCTACAATAGCTTGTACACACACACTTTTGGCACCTGAGGGAAAAAAGCTTTGCCATCACTGTTTCAGGTTGTCTTTCACTGAATAATCTATTTAACAGAATAAATTTTATTTATTTATTTATTCATTTGTCCAATACACAATACATATGGAAGATAATAGACATGAAGTAATATACTGTATATAAAGATAATATGTAAAAATAGAGGAGAAGATATATGAAAGGAAGAAAATATAGATGATATGTGAGATAAAGGAAAGACAATTGGACAGGGGACGAAAGGCACACTAGTGCACTTATGTACGCCTCTTACTGACCTCTTAGAAACCTGGAGAGGTCAATCGTGGATAGTCTAAGGGAGAAATGTTGGGGGATAGGGGTTGACACTATTGAGTCTGGTAATGAGTTCCACGCTTCGACAACTCGATTGTTAAAGTCATATTTTTTACAGTCAAGTTTGGAGCGGTTAATATTAAGTTTGAATCTGTTGCGTGCTCTTGGGTTGTTGCGGTTGAAGCTGGACGTTGCAGCATATGATCTTGTGGGCAATACTTAAATTGTGTTTTAGGCGCCGTAGTTCTAAGCTTTCTAGACCCAGGATTGTTAGTCTATTTTCGTAGGGTATTATGTTTCGAGTGGAGGAGTGAAGAGCTCTTCTGGTGAAATATCTTTGGACGTTTTCAAGGGTGTTGATGTCCGAGATGTGGTATGGGTTCCAGACAGATGAGCTGTATTCAAGGATGGGTCTGGCAAAAGTTTTGTAGGCCCTTGTGAGTATTGTGAGATTGCCGGAGCAGAAGCTACGTAAGATTAGATTAACAACTCTAGAAGCCTTTTTGGCGATATTGTTGCAGTGGGCTTTAGCACTTAGGTCATTTGATATTAGTATTCCAAGGTCTTTTACTGAGTGGGAGTCGAAGTCCATACTTCTTAAGGTTGCCAACCTTGAGAAAAACCAGAATAGAAGCATGGCCAAACTGCAGGACAGATATGTCAATGGCTATGAGTGACCTCAAATGAATGTGAATGATGACAAATAAAATAAATAACTTCCTTTAAAGTCTATTTGCCCTATTAACAGAACTGTAACACTTATGGATGCATTAAAAGACTTCTTGCGAAACGTGTTTAATTCTTCGGCATAAAAATACTATGAGTACAGTATATCCTCTATAACCTTCATTATGTATTTTACTATGTGCATACCCACTAAAACCCTCATTGTGTAATGGACAAAATCAATCAATCAATCAATCAATCAATCAATCAATCAATGTGGGAAACAGTCTGAAAACAGCAGGACCAACACATTGCAGATGACTACATGTTTTCTCTGTCAATTGTTTTTCTAGCTCAGCTAGAAATAAGTGGACAAAAATGCCAAATTCGCCCGACTATGCTTCGAGCCACAATATATTAAATAATACATTCCATTCAAGCAATAATAGCGAGTGTTAGGCAAAAAAAGGTACTCACAGCAGGCATTCATCTTGTAGACTGTCAATGACAATGCTTGGAAGAAGATTTACTGATGCTATGTAAAGTGCTTAAAACACTTTGATCCACGTATTGAGAGGATGCATTGGAGAATGTTTTTATACCCTAACCAACCTTCTTGTCTACACTTTGATCCTCCCCTCTCATTCTAGTTTTACATAAAACAAGGAAGAAGGAAATCCACTCTTTTGGGTTTACACCCATGAGGAAACCACATGAAAGGAACATATCAGTTCTGAGAGTTATTCAGGAATTTTAGATGATACTTATCAGGGGTAAAGCTCAAATTTTTTTCCCTTCTGGTTCTGTGGGTGTGGCTTGATGGGCTTGGCATGGGAAGGATACTGCAAAATCTCAGTTCTCTCCCCACTTGGGGGCCAGCCAGAGGTGGTATCTGCTGGTTCTCTGAACTACTGAAAATGTCCACCATCGGATCTCCAGAACCTGTCAGAGTCTGCTGAATTTCCAAGTCTTTGGAGAGGGCGGCATACAAGGCTAATAAATTATTGTTATTGTTATTGTTATTGTTATTGTTATTGTTATTGTTATTGTTATTGTTATTGTTATTGTTATTGTTATTGTTATTGTTATTGTTATTGTTATTGTTATTGTTATTGTTATTGTTATTGTTATTGTTATTGTTATTGTTATTGCTGTTGCTAGTTCTATTGCTATTGCTATTGCTATTGTCATTTCACCTCTGCTGCTTATACCTATGGACCTAAACAATTATTGTTTGTGTATGGTATGTTGTGTGCATGTTTTTTTTTAAAATGATGGGTTTTTAGTTTTAATTATTAGATTTGTATTGTACATTGTTTTTTCTATTACTGTTGTGAGCCGCCCCGAGTCTACGGAGAGGGGCGGCATACAAGCTTAATAAATAACTAAATAAATAAATAGATAGATAGATAGATAGATAAATAAATTAATAATTGTTAAATGAAAATAAATTTCAGTTGACTATTCTATCATTCCTCTTGTATTAATTTAAATAGTTTTAAAAACTTGATTGATCAAGCTGGAGAGGAATTCTGGGAGTTAAAAATCCACACATTTTAAAGTTGCCAAGGTTGAAAAACACTCATCCACAGGAACCTTCCTCAACCCTTTTATCCTGGATAGGCTGCACTTTGCTTCTATCGTAAGCACACGCTCCCCACAATTGCCTGTCCTTTTCTCAAGCAGCAGCAGTCAGTTAGAGAAGTTAAAAATATGATTTCTACAATCGAGTGGAACTCATTACCGGACTCAATTGTGTCAACCCCTAACCCCCAACATTTCTCCCTTAGACTATCCACAATTGACCTCTCCAGGTTCCTAAGAGGCCAGTAAGGGGCGTACATAAGTGCACTGGTGTGCCTTTCATCCCCTGTCCAATTGTCTTTCCTTTCTTTCACCTATCTTATATATTTTCTTTCATATATCATCTCCTCTAAGTTCACTTTCACCCTCATATATATTACTACATGTCTATTTTTCTTCCTATGTATTTGTGTATTGGACAAATGAATAAATAAATATAAATAAATAAATATTACTACATGTCTATTTTTCTTCCTATGTATTTGTGTATTGGACAAATGAATAAATAAAAAAAATTAAAAAATTAAAAATAAAAGGTGGGTTGGGTGATTCTGAAAGGATGCATGGCTTTCTGCCTCATTGTAGCAAGAGCCCAAGTAACACCTAGGGAGAGCAAACAGTAGTCACCGCTTGCTCCATAGCCACAAGTTGAACTGCGGAATAGAGGGGGCCCGGCTACAAAGTTGCCTAGCGCTGTGAGAAGGGCTAGGGCTAGCAAAAGTGCACTGGAAATATTGCCAGGCACCTGGAGAGACAGACCCTCCATTCCTCTCTGGATCAGCTGATCCACAGATCACGCTCCAAGGTTAAGGGGCTGAGCAGCAATGAAGTGGTCGTGCTTGCCACCTCCTGCACTTAAAAAAAAAAACCTACCCAGAAATAAGGCCAAGCGCTTATTTTGGGGGAGTCAAAAGAAAATAAGACCCGGTTTTATTTTCAGGGAAATAATGTAACAAAAATAGAAAGCTCTCGGTATTTTGTTCAG
This sequence comes from Erythrolamprus reginae, assembly GCF_031021105.1. Lineage (NCBI taxonomy): Eukaryota > Metazoa > Chordata > Lepidosauria > Squamata > Dipsadidae > Erythrolamprus > Erythrolamprus reginae. The sequence goes on along the minus strand of NC_091951.1, from coordinate 41,839,458 downwards.
AAATATGCTTTGTATCTAACCAGGCTGCTAGTAAATTCACTTTTCCTAAATGAAGATCAAAATTATCAGTTTGCATTCAATCATTATTCAAAGCTGGTTTAATGTTTTAAAACTAGTCTGCATAGGATGGGTAAAGAAATGTTGGCATTTACATTCAGAAGAAAATCAGGCGGCTGAAACTTGACAGTATGATTTTACCAGATCAGTTATTTAATTTATGTAAAGATCAGGCAGTCGGGCTTAGTTCTTAAGTTCTTAAGAAGTCAGGCTAGAAAGTGGGAAACTGGGAGTCCCAGACACTGTTTCAGCCCTTGGAAGAAGGCAATGGCAAACGATTTTATTTATTTATTTTGTCCAATACACAATGAGAGTTTTAGTGGGTATATATATTCATTATTGTGATTCGACACAAAAATATGTAACCCTTCCCTGGTGCAGAGCTGAAGGGATTAGATACTGTAGCCTAGAGGATAATTCTCTGCCTTACAAGGCAAAGGTTGCAGGTTCAAGTCCCAGTGGGTATGGCTAGCTGATGAGGCCAAAATAAGGCCGAAATAGATCTATCCTAGTCTCCCTTAATTTTCAAATTCAGCAAAAAAACATGTGACATATACATATATCTATATACACATAGTAAAATACATGATGAAGGTTATAGAGGAGATACTCATAGTAAAATATATCTATGAAAGAATAGAAAAGAAGATATAGTAATAGTAATACAATATAGTAATATCAATGAAAGTAATATCAATGAAAGTAATATCAATGAAAGAATAGAAGAAGAGATATAGGAATAGAAGAAAGGTATAGGAGATATAGGAGAGCAATAAAAAAAGAAGCTTTTTTTCTGAAAAGCCGTGTCAAAAAACTGTAGAGACTAGTCCAGATAGCTACTAGGAATAGAAACTGATTTGAAGGCACACACATGTAAACACACACACACACGAAACTAGAAAACTGCCATTCAAAGGTGCATCCAACAACACTCGAACAAAACTTCACCATTTCAATTTATGGCACTTCTCCAGTATCTTTGACTCAGCATTATAAAGTAAAGAGTGACAATTAAAGAATGCCAATGCGTCAGATCAGTATCATTCTACTAAGTATTTTTCCTCTGTGGGTATTTAGCCGTATTTATCACCATAACACTGTTAAAGATGCTAACTCCTAGGATTGCGTGGAAATTTCCCATCAAATAGTCATCTGGCTTGCTGCTGCTTAGTTGTTTGAAGAAAAGCCAAGATCAACTCAGTGAACTATCTAAATCATACATCTCTCAATGCGTTACACCTTGATCATTTGCAAAACAAGCGTTGTGTTGTGGCAATCCTTCCTGTAACAGTCTCTAGTTCTTTATGTATCCTTATCATACAACCATCTTCAGGCACAACCTTTTCAGGAACACCCTGGCCCAGTAAGATTTGGAACGCAATCATGGAAAGGCCTTTTACAAAAGAATTGATGAGGTTTTCCAGTTGGGAAATGTAAACTTGGGAAGCATAGGTAGCCCGTAAATCATGTGGTTAATTGAACCCTGCAATTGTGGTCATAAGTGGTGAAATTCATTAAGTGGATCACCACACGACTGGACCTGATTTTATTTTTTCACATTCCTCTCAGTAGTTCCAAGAAGGCTCCATACCCATTTTCACCAGTCAGGTGAACCTGAGGACTGAGATAAACCTCCAAGTGGCCTCAATGACTCTCTAAAAGAAGGCAAATGACCAGTTGTCCCCAAGGAATATAAATTCTTTCATTGAGAAATGTAGGGGAAATTATTAGATTTCACCACTGGGTGAGGTCCAAGGTAGACAATCTAAGGTTAAGATTTTGGGACTTTGAGGATGTAATAATGGAGTCAGGTACAGAATTCCAAGCGTTGACCACTCTGTTGCTGAAGTTGTACTTTCTGCAATCGACTTTGGAGTAGTTTAGCTTGAGTATCTATAGTTTGCCCATGTATTATTGCGGTTGAAGCTGAAGTAGTCATTGACAGGTAGGCTTATTGATTTTACTGTATTGGGTTTTTAGTTTGTAATTTTTAAGTGATTAGATTTGTTGCTGTATTATTTACATTGCACCCTGTGAGCTGCCCTGAGTCTCCGGAGAAGGGCGGCATACAAATCCAATTAATAATAATAATAATAATAATAATAATAATAATAATAATAATAATAATTGGAACACTGGAACTTGTGCCGGAACTACCATTTACCAGTGGCAAAGAACTGGTGGGATCATAAGCCTGAAAAAATGGTCGAAAATGAGCAAGCAAATGAGCAAGCAAAACTACTTTATTTATTTATTTATTACTTAGATTTGTATGCCGCCCCTCTCCGAAGACTCGGGGCTGTGGGACTTCTGACTTCAGACTGACCGAATTCTGAAATATAACACACCAGACATCCTGATTGTGGAGAAAAAGAAAGTATGGATCATCGACATCGCAATCCCAGGGGACAGCAGAATTGAGGAGAAGCAGCTAGAGAAATTAGTGAAATACAAAGATCTAAAAATCGAGCTGCAATGACTCTGGCATAAGCCAGTGAAAGTGGTCCCAGTGGTACTTGGCATGCTGGGCGCAGTGCCAAAGGATCTCAGTGGACATTTGAAAACCATCGTAATTGACAAAATCTTCGTCTGTCAATTGCAAAAGGCCGCTTTACTGGGATCGGCAAACATAATTTGCCGCTACATCACGCAGTCCTAGGTGCTTGGGAAGCGCCTAACTGGTGATGAAATATGAAATCCAGCATAGTGATCTCATTTGCTGTGTTGTATTGACATAATAATACTAATACTAACAACAACAACAACAACAACAACAACAATAATAATAATAATAATAAAACATTGTAGCAGACAATTTTGTGTACTAAGCCATAGACGGTGTAGTATTTGTCCTTCCAAAGTACTGTCAAACATGATTTAAAATTAGAGAAAAGGGAAAACCAAAAAATCAACATGCTAGCAGTAAAATCATTTCCATGGTGGAATGAATTCAGGTTGGGGTCAGAGCATTCCAGGAGAGGCTAGAGAGCCCTTGGTTGCCATGCACTGGACAACTGATTCGTTATCTTATTTTGTTTCAAAAATATCCTAAATCCTCAATCCATTTTTTTCTCTCTAATTGGAGAAGAAGATAATGAAGCTCACTCAACCATCCATGTTAGGGGACCAAATGGCCGATAGGACCGCCTCTGGATCACCTGCCCCTCCCCCCCTCCACAATGGCATGTGCCGCGGAGATCACTTGAGACAAGAGCGAAGTTACAGCTTGTTAAATTGCTGGAAGGAGAGGTTAAGTTGTAATATCAGCAGGGCTGCTGGCTTTCTTTGGCTCCATCTTCCTTAAGTTGCTTTCCCATTTGAACAGTTTGCTAAATAAAAAAGAGCAACAGTTTGCGGGTGTGATCGGGAAATAAAACTACTGTAGCTTTCTAACAAACTTCCAGCAGACGTGGTTGGTAAATCCACAGTAACTGAATTTAAACATGCCTGGGATAAACATAGATCCATCCTAAGATAAAATACAAAAAATAGTATAAGGGCAGAGAAGATGGATCATGAGGTCTTTTTCTGCCATCAGTCTTCTATGTTTCTATGTTTGTTTGGAAAAGGAGAGGTTGCCATATTGTCACCTGCGCAATGGCATTTGCGAGAAAGTTGAGTCTGGGGCGAGATATATGAGGTTTTAATGTGAAAACTTTTGCTGGGAAGAGGGGAAATGGATGAGATGGTTACTTGTGTTTGCTGCAGAAGTTTATAGTGAACCCTGAAAGGGATGGATTTGGGGTTGGGAGGAAAAAAAGGATTATGTCAGAAGTGGGATTTGAACCCACGCCTCCATTCGGAGACCTGAACACCCAACACTGGGAAAAGAGCGAGCCTTGAGTCTTGTGCCTTAGTCCATTTGGCCAGCCTGACGTAGAATAGAATAGAATTCTTTATTGACTATGTGTGATTGGACACACAAGGAATTTGTCTTAGTTGCATATGCTCTCAGTGTACATAAAAGAAAATATACACTTGTCAAGAATCATGATACAACACTTAATGATTGTCATAGGGTACAAATAAACAATCAAGAAACAATCAATATTAATATAAGTTATAAGAATGCAAACAAGTTACAGTCATACAGTCATAAGTGGGAGGAGACGGGCGATAGGAACGATGAGAAGACTAATAGTAATTGTAATGCAGCCTTAGTGAAAGGTTTGACAGTGGTGATGGAATTGTTTGTTTAGCAGAGTGAGGGCGTTCAGGAAAAAACTCAGGGATGGGCCACACACTGGGAACGCCATTCCGGTGGCGGAAACGGAGCACGTAGCCTTGCTCTGTTGTTGCCGGGCGTGCACGTGCCATGCACGTACAACTGACAAATTCTGATAAAATATACTGGATTTTTTTGCACATGGCCTGCTTTCAGATTTCCCGTACTGCAGGCATCTCTCAATGCAGCGATGGTGCTCCAAGTGAATCATGGCCTTTTGGAGCAGCAGCGCTGTGCTCCCAAAGGCCGCGAATTGCTCGGGGTGCCATTGCCGTGCCAAGAGATGCCTGCAGAGTGGGAGAGAACCAAACAGACCATACGGTTGGAGCTTGGCCCCCGAACCATGGCCCATTTATTCGGCATGAGAGCACTCAAGGTAAGGACTGGTGGTCGGGCGGCAGCGCAGTGGAGCGGAGCTGGCGAGTGGACAGAGTTGCATGGGACGGAGCCACCATGAGCGGCAAGGGGAACTGGGCAAGTGGACAGGAGGGTGGATGGGAGTGGGCAAGCAGACGGAACTGCCGCTTGTGGTGGAGCCACCACGAGTGGCGAGGGGAACCGGGTGAGCGGATGGGAGCAGGTGAGTTTTCGAGCCGCTCGCAGCAGAGCTGCCATAAACGGCACAGCGAGGCAAGCGGCTGCTGTCCTACTTGCCAGTTTCTGGGCATGTGCAGAAGTAAAAAAACTCCGGGAATCGAATCCTGTGCTGGGTGTGCGTGCGCTCTCACAGTCCCCACCGATTCTGGTAGCGCCGGGAAAAAACTGTTCTTGTGTCTAGTTGTTTTGATGTGCAGTGCTCTATACCGTCGTTTTGAAGGTAGGAGTTGAAACAATTTATGTGCAGGATGCGAGGGGTTAGTAAGTATTTTCATGCCCCCCTTTTTTGACTCTTGCAGTACAGTGTTCCCTCGATTTCCACGGGGGATGCGTTCCGAGACCGCCCGCGAAAGTCAAATTTCCGCGAAGTAGAGATGCGGAAGTAAATACACCATTTTTGGCTATGAACAGTATCACAAGCCATCCCTTAACACTTTAAACCCCTAAATTACCATTTCCCATTCCCTTAACAACCATTTACTCACCATTATTACTGGTATTCACCATTGAATAAGACACTTAGTGATCCTGATATTTATAAACATAATTATTTATTAACAATTATTTTTTTTGTAATTTATTTGCAAAAAGTATTAGTTTGGCGATGACATATGACATCATTGGGTGGGAAAAACTGTGGTATAGGAAAAGAACCGTGAAGTAATTTTTTAATTAATATTTTTTAAAAAACCGTGGTATAGGCTATTCATGAAGTTCGAACCCGTGAAAATCGAGGGAACACTGTATTCAGGTCCTCAATGAAAAGCAGGCTGGCAGTAATTGTTTTTTCTGCAATTCTGACCTCTGATTTCTTAGTCAGATTTCTGAAAGTAGTAGAACCTGCTAATTTATTTGTGTACTGTTCCAGCTCTCCCATAATTTGAGACGTCCCCCTTCCTTGTTACAAGGCATCACTTTTTGAATATTACAGGAAAAATAGGTAAATGTTATCTATATTGCACAAACCAAATCTAGTCACTTCCTTGTGAACAAAGGGGAGATCATGTGCTGCCTGGCTAACCGCTCTTTACTTTTACTTAATTATATATAATTACAAAATAAAAATTATTGGTCAGATATTTATTTATTTATTTATTTTTATTTTTTTATTTATTTTGTCCGATACACAATGAGGGTTTTAGTGGGTATATATCCATATACACATAGTAAAATACATGATGAAGGTTATAGAGGAGATACTCATAGTAAAATATATTTAAGAAATAATAGAAAAGAAGATATAGTAATAGAACATATCAATGAAAGAATAGAAGAAGAGATATAGGAATAGAAGAAAGGTATAGGAGATATAGGAGAGCAATAGGACAGGGGATGGAAGGCACTCTAGTGCACTTGTACTCGCCCCTTACTGACCTCTTAGGAATCTGGATAGGTCAACCCTAGATATTTGTCAAATTGTAAAACAAAGCCACTTCTTATTGTTAGCAACGTTTAAAAGTACAGGGTGTACTTTATTTAGTTAATAACTAATGATTTAATATTATTGTTTTTACACGATCCAATTTCTCTAAATGTGGCATATAATAAATATAATAAATATTGATAAATATAACACACCTACACAAAGGTTCGTTCAGGGTTCTGCATCATTTTTAAAAGTGGGAAGGGATTCTGCGGAGAAAAAAATAAATGCTGCTCTACAGAAATACTTCTGGCGTCATTCTTTCCCGAGTTGAAATTATAGCTCCACACCCTTCAATGTGTGAAGCAGCTCATATATACCCACTGTCCCCATTGCCAGTCTTTTTCCTGATAGAGTCACTTTTTTAAAAAAGTGATGGCAATCTCTGTTTTCCAAGATGACGAAACCTAACGCTGTTTTCCATGATTCTTGAGAAGTGAGACAAGCAGAAAAGGCTATGGAGACACTCTAGAAAATATCCAGAGATACTTTACCAGAAGAGCCCTTCACTCCTCCACTCGCAACAGAATAGCCTACGCAAGTACACTTACAATCCTAAGTTTAGAAAGCTTAGAACTACGTCGCCTTATAGACGATCTAAGCACAGCCCATATCATGTGCTACAATGTCCTTCCTGTCAACGACTACTTCAGCTTCAGCCACAACAACACACAAACACACAACAACAGATACAAACTTAATGTAAACTGCTCCAAACTCCACTACAGGAAATACAATTTTAGTAACCGAGTAGTTGATGCATGGAACTCACTACCAGACTATGTAGTATCATCTCCTAACCCCCAAAACTTTATCCTTAGACTATCCACTGTTGACCTCTCCTGATAGGAGGTCAGTAAGGAGCGTGCATAAGTGCACCAGTGTGCCTTCCGTCCCCTGTTCTAATGTTTCTTTTATTTTTTCTACTAGTACCATGCAAATGAATATTATTATATCTAATGTTTCTCCTCATTTTTTCTTGTTACTAGTATCATGTATATAAATATTATTATATCTTTACATACCTGCAATATATTGTTATTGTTGTTGTTATTGTTTTGTTGTTATTGTTATTGTTATTGTTATTGTTATTGTTATTGTTATTGTTATTGTTATTGTTATTGTTATTGTTATTGACATTGACATTGACATTGACTTTGACATTGTTATTGACATTGTCATTGACGTTGACGTTGACGTTGACATTGTTATTGTTATTGACATTGTTATTGTTATTGACATTGTTATTGACGTTGTTATTGTTGTTGTTATTGACGTTGTTGTTGTTGTTGTTATTATTATTTGACAAAACAAATAAATTAAATAAATTAAATAAATAGTCCAGCTGTGGCTGACTTGACGGTGTCCCTCTCATAGGTTATACAGGGGAAGGTCACGTCATGGGGATTTATGGAAGAGAATATTGGTAGAAAACATTTCTAATTAAATGGCTCAGATCCTAATCTAAGCATCCTGCCTAAACTGGTTTCTCCATATCGGGATCTATTAAAATATTTTTTATTGTGGTATCCAGAATATCAGACCTGCCCATTTTATTAGATTTCAGCCATATGAAAAAGAAATGTGAGTCATTAGGATTAGTGATGGCAAATGTATGGCACATCTGCCACAGTTGGCACACGAAGCCATATCTGAGGGCACTTGAGGTGTTGCCCTATGCCAGATCTAGTGTGTATGTGCATATTGGCCAACTGATTTTCGACCTTTTTGGCCATTTTCGTTCTCCTCAGGCTTCAGAGAAGCCTCCTAAAGCCTGGGGATGGTGAAAAACGGCCCAACTGGGAGGTCATTTGTATGCTAACCTTCTTTTGGCTGTCAGAGGCCTTCAGGAACTTCTTCGGCTTTGGACAGTTGTACTCAGGCCTCACACACACCTCGGCCTATTTCTTCTGCAGCCAGCAAGGCTTTCCTGAAGGCCTTTGCAGCTCAAAACATAACTTCAGATCGAGCCATAATAATATTTATCAATGGGCTACAAGAAAACATTACCAATGCCTCCAATTTGTCTATTAAATAGTCCCATTCATCTGAAAATTGATTTCCCCAACAGGCTGAATTTCATTTCTCTTTCTCCGCACTGTGTAATCTTCTCTATAAGTTACTCTTGATGGGTCATTCTTTTTTTCCCTATGTCCAGGGGTGGGTAGCACAGGGGTGGTATGTCCAGGGGTGGAACGCAGTTCCACCAGTGGGAATGTATTTATTTATTGGATTTGTATGCCTCCCCTCTCCGAGGACTCAGGGCGGCTCACAACATAAATGAAGCGGTGTGCCCAGCTGCAGCTGACCACCCCCATCCTCCTCCTCCTCGGAAAGCGGCAGGGAGACCAGCACAGGCAGGAGTTGCAGGGGGCCCATTTCCTCCCCCATCTTTTCTCAACAGCTGATTGGCACCCGTTTGCTTAGCTACCCAGCCTGAGACAGGAAGGAGAGCGCAGAAAACGCAAAGCAAATTGTCACTCCAGCGAGCGACACTGGCGAAATTGTAAGTCGAGGACTTAACAGTTCACTTGAATGATGATGATCGTTCAAGCCACTCCCATCTGGTCACATAGTTGGCAAGCCACTCCTACCTAGTCACATGACCTTCAAACCACACCCACAAAATAAGCCACACCCACAGTGTGGCAGTAAAGATTTTGGCTGCCCATTACTGCCTATGTCCAATATCTTTGTTTATACTGAGATCTAGAGGTTTCTCCAGATTCCTCTTCCACAAGGGCCATTGGCAACAGCTTGGACAGCTTCCATTTCACACAGTGTTACTTACATAGTAAGTAACAAAAGTGTTACTTAAAAGTGGTTTGGAATGGTTTGGAATGCCCCTGTGAAATTACTATTTAGAAAGAAGTCTAGCCCCTTCTGAACGCATCCAACTTGATCCCAATTGCTGGCTGTTAGTACTATAACCAAGCACTGGATTCCTACCTCCTGTCTTCTTTCTAATACAATGAAACAGAATCACCATAATATATTAAATAATACATTCCATTCAAACCATCATTCAGTTAGTGAATCGTAGGCAAAAAGGTACTTACAGAAGACATTCATCTTGTTGGCTTGTAGACTGTCAATGGCAATAGAAACATAGAAACATAGAAGTCTGACGGCAGAAAAAGTCCTCATGGTCCATCTAGTCTGCCTTAAACTATTTTCTGTATTTTATCTTAGGATGGATATATGTTTATTCCAGGCATGCTTAAATTCAGTTACTGTGGATTTATCTACCACGTCTGCTGGAAGTTTGTTCCAAGGATCTACTACTCTTTCAGTAAAATAATATTTTCTCACGTTGCTTTTGATCTTTCCCCCAACTAACTTCAGATTGTGTCCCCTTGTTCTTGTGTTCACTTTCCTATTAAAAACACTTCCCTCCTGGACCTTATTTAACCCTTTAACATATTTAAATGTTTCGATCATGTCCCCCCTTTTCCTTCTGTCCTCCAGACTATACAGATTGAGTTCATTAAGTCTTTCCTGATACGTTTTATGCTTAAGACTTTCCACCATTCTTGTAGCCCATCTTTGGACCGGTTCAATATTTTCAATATATTTTTGTAGGTGAGGTCTCCAGAACTGAACACAGTATTCCAAATGTGGTCTCACCAGCACTCTATATAGCAGGATCATAATCTCTCTCTTCCTGCTTGTTATACCTCTAGCTATGCAGCCAAGCAATGCTTAGAATAAGATTTATTAATGCTATGTAAATGCTCGAACACTTTGATTCACATATCAAGAGGATGCATTGGAGAATTTATACCCTAATTAACCTTCTCGCCTACATTTTTATCTTCCATTCTTCCATAATTAATTAATTGGATAGAGCATATATAAAATGCTCTATAGGTGGCATTTAATGTCGGCAAAATTGGCAAAAATGTATATAAACATGAAATCAGACTGCTGGAAATGCAAAAGTTAGGAAGACCTTTTTATCACATATGGTGGCAATGTCCCAAAGTAAAAAGTATTAGGAGCAGATAAGGAGATGGCTACAAGAAACGATACGCGAACAAACTGAATTTAAACTGGAACTATTTTTATTAGGAATAATGGACAAAAAGATAAAGAAACAACTCCAATACATCATTTTGCAAATAGTAACCGCAGCAAGAATTGTATACGCTCAATATTGGAAACTTGAAAACACACCAAGTGATGAAAAGATTATACATAACATATTGAAATGTGCAGAGATGTACAGACTCACATTGGAAATGGAAGGCAAAGAAGAAATAGAATTTTATTAGGTGTGGAATACGCTGTATGATTGATTAGAAGAGAGAAATAAAGATGTATAGAAATGAATGTAAATAACTGTATGAAACATATGACGCACAATACTGTTAAAAATGTTTCTTGATATGTAAATTGGAAAAATGAATAATAATCATAATAATTTAAAAAGAACAATGGCACCGCTAATGTATTACCTTCACTGAAAAGCGAGGGCCCACATTCACAGATGTTATCTGCCTTGAAAATAGTGCAGGGTGAATTGTATAGCACAGTAAAACATCAGCACAAGAAATGTTTTATGGTATCTTGGATTATAACAAAAGCTGTTTCTATGATAATTTTTCTGTCAGATTAATAGGGTTGGAAGGAGTTTTGGAGGTCACTTGCTTTCAGACAAATGACATAAAATGTTGCATAAAATTTGCCAAATTTTAGTTTCAGGAGAATCATGGGTTCTGGATTTTGGATACCGGTATTTTGTAACTAAGCCCATTTGGTATTTCAGTTCAAAGGTTCTTGCCCACTGCTTTAAAGGTTACAGAAATGAGTGTTTTACTAGTATACAGTGATACCTCATCTTACAAACCCATCGCCATACAAACTTTTCGAGATACAAACCCGGGGTTTAAGATTTTTTTGCCTCTTCTTCCAAACTATTTTCACCTTACAAACCTAAGCCGCCGCCACTGGGATGCCCTGCCTCCAGACTTCTGTTGCCAGCGAAGCGCCTGTTTTTCGTGCTGCTGGGATTCTCCTGAGGCTCCCCTCCATGGGAAACACCACCTTCGGAATTCCGTGTTTTTGCAATGCTATAGGAGAATCCCAGCAGCGCAAAAATGAGTGCTTCACTGGCAACGGAAGTCCGGAGGTCGGGTTTCCCAGCGAGGGGAGTCTCAGTGAAATCGCAGCATCACGAAAACACAGAAGTCCGGAGGTGGGGTTTCCCATGGAGGGGAGCCTCAGGGGAATCCCAGCAGCGCAAAAATGGGCACTTCGGCTGGCAAAAGGGGTGAGTTTTGGGCTTGCACGCATTAATCGCTTTTCCATTGATTCCTATGGGAAACATTGTTTCGTCTTACAAATTTTTCACCTTACAAACCTCGTCCCAGAACCAATTAAGTTCGTAAGATGAGGTATCACTGTATATAGATTTTCCTGAGGGGACTTCCTTTCCAAATTGGGGTGGCATGCTAGTAATCCTTCTCATTCTGTGGTTTATAACTTGATAATTTAGTTGGGGCAAATCATCTTACTTTCCCCAATTCCTTCTGGAGTCAATTCCTCTGGGACTACAGAACTCCCAGTTTGTGGGCTGGAAATTTTAGTCTGAAACATGTGGAAGTTGCCAGAATGGGGAAAGTGGCTTTAACTTTCTGTTTATAATTCTCCTTTTGTTGATCACCTTCTTAAAGTTGATTGTCACTGATCAGGTAGGTTCTTGATGGCTTCTCAGAGGCACGATTCACATCCCTTGCTGCTTTCAGCCCTGACATAATTGCGGTGTCCATCCAACCATGAACTTGGGTAGTATACTCCCCTGCAAAGTGGATTCTCCCTACAGTTGTAGCAAGTAGTTCACTAAAATCTTGCACCTGGTAGGGAGTGAAGACGGTTAGAGCACCCATAGCATACTTATCCAGGCTCCATTTTTTAACTACTGAGGGGTAACAGAGGGCCTGGATCTCTTTTTTGGGCAGCTGATGGATTAATGAAAGGTCATTCATGACAATATCAGCAATGCTCTTGGTATCAAGAGCTTGAAAGAAATTGGCATCATCAGCAATGACATAGGCCACAATAACCCCAACGCCACTAGTAAAGTTATGATTAGGGTAGTAGATGAATCGGGATGGAAGATCGGTTGTAGACTTTCCACCATGAATGCCATCAGCCTCCCAAAACTTCTTAGTGCAAGTGAGGAAGATCTTGGTGGCACTTCTGTTGTGGATAGCCCGCAAAGCGTGTGCTTTCTTTGGTGGAAGGGGTGGTTCAAACGTGATGCGACGGGTGGCCCTTGATGTGGCGCACACAATGACATAATCAGCTATCACACTTGACAGGGTGTTTTCTGAGGTTTGATAGTCCACTCTGACTTTCTCAACATTCTGTTGTATCTTGACTACTGGGGCATTGAGATGCACCATTTTCGCAATGGCTTGAGACATGGATATAGGCAACTGGTCAAATCCACCAACAATCTCATCAAATCTGCAAGACCAAATGGGACAGAGGAAGTAAAAACCTGCTGTGCTAAAATTGGATAGTGATATCAGTGAATAAAATGCTATTTAGTCATAGGAAAATTAATAATAATAATAATAATAATAATAATAATAATAATAATAATAATAATTTATTAGATTTGAATGCCGCCCCTCTCCAAGGACTCGGGGCCGCTAAATTAAATGAAAACAGTTCTGCAAAGAAATTAATTTTGTTATCTATTATTTATTATTTTTACTTATCAAATTTGCTTGCCACCCATTTTAGCACAAGGTGTCTCTGGGTGGCTTACAATGTTACAATATTAGATTTCTTCATGATTAGATTTTTTTCATGCTTTGTATTTGTTTACTCTGAGCCGCCTTAAGTCCCACGAGAAGAACGGCATAGAAACATGATAAATAAATAAATAAATAAATAAATAAATAAATAAATATCTAGTGATAGCATATCAGGAAGGTCATTAAAGAAAAGATACTACGATCATAACGCATTTGTATAATTCTTCGATAAGCAGACAACTGAAATATGTTTGATTTAAAAACTAGCCTTTCGAATTTATTAGCAATATCATTTTATCTATACAAATTTATCCCAGGAAAATATACAAAAAATTTGATATTGAAATATTTTGATATTGATAAAATATTTTTACATTTGTAACATATTTTATATAAAACATTTTACTTTTGAAATAATATAAAAAAGGAAAATTATGAGAATATAAAAAGGGAAATTTATGCCTGAACTGAAATGAACAACTTAATTCCTGAGTTGTGTATAGTTTGGATAAGCCACAGTGGGGCAATTTGCTTTTTAATGGGACCAATTGGAACCTTCTTTAAACCAAGTTAATGGCCTTTTAGGCTTCCTCCATGTGAGTAGGAGTTCACCTTTTGAATAGTAAGAACTATTGAGTATTGTATTGGCAGTTCTGTGTTAGCAAAAACTTCAGAAGAAAAGGATTTAGGGGTAGTGATTTCTGACAGTATCAAAATGGGTGAACAGTGCAGTCAGGCGGTAGGGAAAGCAAGTAGGATGCTTGGCTGCATAGCTAGAGGTATAACAAGCAGGAAGAGGGAGATTATGATCCTGCTATATAGAGTGCTGGTGAGACCATATTTGGAATACTGTGTTCAGTTCTGGAGACCTCACCTACAAAAAGATATTGACAAAATTGAACGGGTCCAAAGACGGGCTACAAGAATGGTGGAAGGTCTTAAGCATAAAAGGTATCAGGAAAGACTTAATGAACTCAATCTGTATAGTCTGGAGGACAGAAGGAAAAGGGGGGACATGATTGAAACATTTAAATATGTTAAAGGGTTAAATAAGGTCCAGGAGGGAAGTGTTTTTAATAGGAAAGTGAACACAAGAACAAGGGGACACAATCTGAAGTTAGTTGGGGGAAAGATCAAAAGCAACGTGAGAAAATATTATTTTACTGAAAGAGTAGTAGATCCTTGGAACAAACTTCCAGCAGACGTGGTTGGTAAATCCACAGCAACTGAATTTAAACATGCCTGGGATAAACATATATCCATTGTAAGGTAAAATACAGGAAATAGTATAAGAGCAGACTCGATGGACCATGAGGTCTTTTTCTGTCGTCAGTCTTCTATGTTTCTATGTCACGGGGCGGGGGGGGGGGGGCATCAGGATTTTAAAGGTCCTTAGTGGGGCATGGCCAAAACAAGGTTGGGAACCACTGGATTAACTGATGCCCATAACTTTATTTGGGGGTTAAGGGTTTGTGTACATTCCCACACCAATATAAGGAGGATTTGACTGTGACTACGTATGTCCCTGCCCTCCTGCAGACTTTTTATCTCCAGTTCATTGCAAATTCCCATGGATCCTTCAATGGATGAACTTCTGCCGCACGAATCCCAGCGACCAATTAGGTCCCACAGAGTGGGCCTCCTCCGGGTCCCGTCAACTAAACAATGCCGGTTGGCGGGCCCCAGGGGGAGAGCCTTCTCTGTGGCGGCACCGGCTCTCTGGAACCAACTCCCCCCGGAGATCAGAACTGCCCCTACTCTTCCTGCCTTCCGTAAACTCCTCAAAACCCACCTTTGCCGTCAGGCATGGGGAAACTAAACATCTTCCCCTGGGCACGTTGAATTTATATATGGTATGCTTGTGTGTGTGTATGTTAGTATAGGAGTTTTTCTTAAATTTATAATATTTTAATTAATTGGATTATGTATTGGATTGTCTTTTCACTTGTTGTGAGCCGCCCCGAGTTTTCGAAGAGGGGCGGCATACAAATCCAAATAATAAATAAATAAAATAAATAAATAAATTTCACCTTTAAATTGGGACAATGATGAGGAAGTCATTAATCCAAGTGATACAAGTTTGCTTACCGTTTTTCGTTAGAGAAGATGTCATCATTTTTCAGGCTCCCAATAAAAGACATGTAATAACTAGAATCTTCATTCAGTAAGTCTCCAATCATATCTAAAGCTCCCTGGCTCAGATTTCCTTCTTTAATTAGATAGTCCTGTTTGGGGAGAGAAATTATTAAATTGCTGACAAATTACCGTCTGCAATACATTTGCATACCTAGGCTTAGGTTAAAAAAACCCCACAATGCCATACATATAAACTGGGTGAAACCAGACTTAATAGCAGTGACTGGGAGAGGCATCATTGAGACCTAGTGGACAACCAACTAAACATGAGCTAGAAGTGTGCAGTGCCAGCCAAAAAAACCCAATTGCAGTAAGCATGTAGTTTAAATAGTGCAGAGGTGACGCAGTCAGGGGTGGGCTGCTGCCCGGATGGAGTGGAATGCAGTGGGACAGGAGGGAATGCAGTGCAACGTCCTGCCTGTCGGTGACTACCTCAGCTTCAACCACAACAACACAAGAGCACACAACAAATTTAAACTTAATATTAACCGCTCCAAACTTGACTGTAAAAAACACGACTTCAGTAACCGAGTTGTCGAAGCGTGGAACTCATTACCGGACTCCATAGTGTCATCCCCAAACCCCCAACACTTTACCTTTAGATTATCTACGGTTGACCTCTCCAGATTCCTAAGAGGTTAGTAAGGGCGAGTACAAGTGCACTAGAGTGCCTTCCGTCCCCTGTCCTATTGCTCTCCTATATCTCCTATACCTTTCTTCTATTCCTATATCTCTTCTTCTATTCTTTCTTAGATATATTTTACTATGAGTATCTCCTCTATAACCTTCATCATGTATTTTGCTATGTGTATATAGATATATACCCACTAAAACCCTCATTGTGTATTGGAATAAATAAATGAATGAATGAATGAATGAATGAATGAATGAATGAATGAATAAAAAAACAAAAACGGAGCTCCATCCCAGAGCACCCGATTTGCACTGAAAGATGAAAGGAAATTCAGGGCATCCTGCATAAGCCACGCCCACAGTGTGATAGTAAACATTTTGGTAGCCCTTCACTGGATGCAGTTTGTTTGTTTGTTTGTTTATTTATTTATTATTTATATTTGTTTATTTGTTTATTTGTTCATTTATTCATTTATTCATTTGTTCATTTGTTCATTTATTCATTTATTCATTTATTCATTTATTCATTTATTCATTTATTCATTTATTCATTTATTCATTTATTCATTTATTCATTTATTCATTTATTCATTTATTCATTTATTCATTTATTTATTTATTTATTTATTTATTTATTTATTTATTTATTTATTTATTTATTGGATTTGTATACCGCCCCTCTCCGTAGACTCGGGGCGGCTAACAACAGTAATAAAAAACAGCATGTAAATCCAATACTAAAGCAACTAAAAAACCCTTATTAGAAAAACCAAACATACATACATACAAACAAACATACCATGCATAAATTGTAAAGGCCTAGGGGGAAAGAATATCTCAGTTCCCCCATGCCTGACGGCAGAGGTGGGTTTTAAGGAGCTTACGAAAGGCGAGGAGGGTGGGGGCAGTTCTAATCGCCGGGGGGAGTTGGTTCCAGAGGGCCAGGGCCACCACAGAGAAGGCTCTTCCCCTGGGCCCTGCCAAATGACATTGTTTAGTTGACGGGACCCGGAGAAGGCCCACTCTGTGGGACCTAACTGGTCGCTAGGATTCGTGCAGCAGAAGGCGGTCCCTGAGATAATCTGGTCCAGTGCCACAAAGTTGTTAGAGTGCAGCACTGCAGGCCACTTCAGCTAACTGCTAGACGTAGTTCAGCAGTTCAAATCTCACCAATGGCTCAAGGTTAATTTATCCTTCCATCCATCTGAGGTGGGTAAAATGAGATTGTTAAGGGCAATATGCTGAATCTGTAAATCGCTTAGAGAGGGCTATAAAAACACTGTGAAATGGTATATAAGTCTAAATGCTATTGCTAATTACTGTATGTACTGTACGATTTATAGTTTTAGATTATATTCGACTTCTTTTTATTGTTCTGTATCTATTTGTATTCTACAGTGATCCCTCGATTATCGCGAGGGTTCCGTTCCAAGACCCCTCGCAATAATCGATTTTTTGCGATGTAGGGTTGCAGAAGTAAAAACACCATCTGCGCATGCACGCCCTTTTTGTCCATGGCCGCGCATGCGCAGATGGTGCAGCAGCAGCGAGGAGCCGAAGATCAGGGTTTCCCCTTTGCGTGGGCAGTGGGGAAGACCCAGGGAAGGTTTCTTCGGCCGCCCAGCAGCTGATCTGCTCGGCAGCGCAGCAGCAGCGAGGAGCCAAAGATGGGTCTTCCCCGCCGCCCACGCAAAGGGGAAACCCCGATCTTCGGCTCCTCGCCGTGCTGCTGAGCAGATCAGCTGCTGGGCGGCCGAAGAAACCTTCCCTGGGTCTTCCTCGCCACCCACGCAAAGGGGAAACCCCGATCTTTGGCTCCTCGCTGATGCCCGCCCGCCGCTCGCCCGCCCGCCCGCCGCCTGCCGCTCGAGAGCAAGAGGGGGAGAGATAGAGAAAGAGAGAGAAGGAAAGAAAGAGATGAGAGAGGGAGGAAGAGAGTGTGAGAGAGGAAGAAGCAAGATAGAGAAAGAGAGAGAGAAAGAAAAATGAGAAAGGAAGGAAGAGAGTGACGTCATCGGGTGGGAAAAATCGTGATATAGCGTTTCGCGAAGATCGAGATCGCGAAAATCGAGGGATCACTGTATTCATATTATTATTGTAAGCTGCCCCGAGTCCTTCAGGATTGGGTGGAATATTAATCGAACAAACAAACAAACGAAAAACCCAAACAAACAAACAAACAAACAATGTTTTATGTATGGTTTATATGAGATGTATGATTGCTTTTTATATTAAGGGTTTTTAAATTCTTGTAATGAATTGGATTTGTACTGTTTTATTGTTGTGAGCCGCTCCGAGTCTTTGGAGAGGGGCGGCATACGAATCTAATCAATAAATAAAACTAATAAATAAATAAAACAAACAAACAATAAGTAAATATCCTAAGAAGAAAATCTGGTATTTCTGTGATGCCCTTAATACCTTTTTTTGTTGTGCTTTACTATATTTGTCATCAATAGTGATGTTTTATGGCAAGCATGTTGTAATTAGTATTCAGAATGATTTGGGGAGTGTCAAGTTCTCACTCCCCACTTCAAGAACTAAGTCTGAATAGGCCCGTGATGGCGAACCTATGCCACATATGCCACAGGTGGCACCCTGAGCCATATTTATTTATTCGACTTCTATGCCACCCAATGCCGAAGGACTCAGGGCATGTGAGGACCCTGAGGGCATGTGAGGTATTGCCCTACATCAGTTTCAGCCTCTTGGCCAGATGATTTTCAACCTTCCTTAGGGTGGGGATGTTGTGTGAACTCCATTGCACTGTGAGGAGTTTTCAGATTTGTTTGTTTGTTTGTTTATTTATTTTTTGTTTGTTTGTTTATTTATTTATTTAATTATTTTGTCCAATACACAATGAGGGTTTTGTGGGTATATATCTATATACACATAGTAAAATACATGATGAAGGTTATAGAGGAGATACTCATAGTAAGATATATCTAGGAAATAATAGAAAATAAGGTATAGTAATAGAACATATCCATGAAAAGAATAGAAGAAGAGATATAGGAATAGAAGAAAGGTATAGGAGGTATAGGAGAGCAATAGGACACGGGACGGAAGGCACTCTAGTGCACTTGTACTCGCCCCTTACTGACCTCTTAGGAATCTGGATAGGTCAACCGTAGATAATCTAAGGGTAAAGTGTTGGGGGTTTGGGGATGACACTATGGAGTCCGGTAATGAGTTCCACGCTTCGACAACTCGGTTACTGAAGTCATATTTTTTACAGTCAAGTTTGGAGCGATTAATATTAAGTTTAAATTTGTTGTGTGCTCTTGTGTTGTTGTGGTTGAAGCTGAAATAGTTGCCGACAGGCAGGACGTTGCAGCATATGATCTTGTGGGCAATACTTAGATCTTGTTTAAGGCGTCTTAGTTCTAGGCTTTCTAGGCCCAAATTCAGAGGATGAGTGGGATTTAGAGATCATAAATCCCCCTGTTCTACCAACAGTTAGCCATGTCAGTGCAGACCACGAAGTTAATGAAGTAGACATGAGTTCTAGTGACTCAAATGAGGAAGATAGAACGTGGAGAGATGCTCGGTTTTGGAGGTTTCAGAAACGCTCAGAAGAGAGGGGTAGGAGATATTAGAGAGTAATTAATTAGTGAATTACCTCACTTCTGGATGTAAAATGGAAGAGATGGTGCAATTCGTTCAATCTTGTAAAGAAGAATGGCGGCATGTCAAACTTACACCAAAGTGTAAGCTACCATGTGTGATTTATTATCTGTCTCTTGAATAACTCTTGGCTAGCCCTAATTAGTCATAAATTTTAGAATGACTTGTGGAATGTCTTTTATGCTCTTGCCAAGCTTATTTACTTAATTGCTGAGATAATAATGATGAGAGAAAAGGACGGCCTACAGAGTTGTAGTGTTAGAATGGAAATTAAAGAGAATATGTTTTACAATGAGATGCATTGAGAAATCTTTTATTCTGAGTATTATATGAATCAGCCCGAAGTCAGAACAAGGAGGAGGCTGTTTTCACCTTCCCCAGTCTTCAGAAGGCTTTCCTCATAATTTGTCTCATATTCTGATAATACTGTAAGGAGAACATGATACTAAACCTTAAAGATTACTCCCCCCGCAAATACCCCCCCTCAAACTGTACTGCTTGGAAACATGATATCAGTCCAAATACCTTCGTTGAGTAGCTGTCATATTTATGTAGTATGTAGCTGCAGTTAGTCCTTTTCAAATCTTCTATAATCTGAGAATGATTTAGAAAGGAGAAAGGAGACACAGGAGAAGGGAAAAGGAAATATTTTACTTAAAAATGTATTACATCAAACAAAAGAAAAAAGACACATCTGAAAAGGTCAAATGCAGAATCAATAAATTATCATACTGTGCAGATTAGAACTAGGTTTATTATAAATGGGAAAAATTATTAAAGTCAGTATAGTATAATAAAACTATAGCACTATAATGAAACTATGGCACTCCTACAGATACAGCCAAAAGTATGGATCCAATATGAAGGTAATAGTTTTGTCTTAGTAAAAAAGGGGCAAGTAGAGAATGCACGTGAAACAATCAATAACATTTATTTCAAGAAATAAGATTCACATGGGGAGAAAAACCAGCATGTTGCTACTCTTCCTGGATATTTTCAACAGCAAAAGAAATGATGACAAATTAGAAATCCAAATCTATTGGAAAAACAACCAATACTAAGTGAATGATCCGTTATGGATCATAGAGAAACTAGTTTTGGAGAATGCTTTTGATAGCTTTTGTACAATGGTGGGTTCTTCCCGGTTTGGACTGGTTTAACCGAACTGGTAGCAAACCACTGGCAATGTCACAATGACATCAAAGACCTGGTTCGGCTAGTACTAGTCCATGGAGGCTGACATCTTTTTTTCAATTTTTGGGGGAAGGGGTTTTTCAGATTTTTTTGAGAGGGGGATTTTTTTCCTTTTTTTCTTCTTCTGGCCTGGGAGGAAGTGAACTAGCAGCAAGGTACGTTAGAACCCACCCCTGCTATTGTCTATGTAATTCACTGCTTGAAACAAGCCATAGCATAAATTTCCTGATTAAAGATAAATTTTACAACTTATCTGAACCTTTTTGAGGGAATCTCGATATAGCTGTGAAGCCGATTTGCCTTCTTCTGAGGGCTTCACGGGATATTTCAAAAGGCCGGGGTCTTTCTTGACTTCCCATACTCTCTTCCTGATGTTTTTAATAAAATACCAGGCATTCTCATCTTCCTGTACAAATTCGTTTAATTTGAGACCAGACTTTCTGATATATTCCCGGACAATCCTGGGGAGAGGAAAGGAGAAAACAGTGAAAGAATGATGTATAGTTCTGTGCAGAACATAGCAGTGAAGATTGTATCTGATTATCAAGAGAATTAAAGTACAAATGTGAAGGTGAAATAATTATTCTGCCATCATTTCTGGAGTATCACTGTCTTCTTTTCACTTTGCTTTACATATAGAAAGAAAAACTGCACACACTTAGCCAGAATTTCCAGTTTCAACACCGCCTTTTCCCTCTGTAAAAAAAGAGGAAGAACTACTAATTGAGGAGAGGGAAAAAACAGCACTGAAAAACATCAACCCCTCTCAAATTGCTGGATGAACTCTTACAAGTCATTTGTCTTACTAAAATCATTCTGGTTCACTTTTCTCACATTAATAGATACTTGGAAGAAAGATAAGATCAAACAGAATGATTCCAATCCAAATTAAATTGGTTTTATTCTCAATTATTTGCTCTGCCTTTTAGGTTGCTTTTTTTTTAACTTCCCTGTGGAGCCTAGAGTTTTAGGATTTCCTAGTAGTCTCTCATCCAGGTACTGTTCTGTTTTGGGACTAAATGGATTGGAACCAAGAACCACCCAATGGCACAAAGTTCAAACCAGAACAAAATTGTATTTTAGAAATGAAAGGTACAAAATAGAGTCATTCTTATAATTTCTGCTGGCAACGTTCCCGGTCAAGTTGAGTTATAGATAACGGAGCTGAATGCAGTTTGGGAGCTCAGGCTAATTAAAACATTCCACAGTGATTACATATGTTGTCAAAACATACCCTCATTAATCTTCAGCGTTTCTCAAACAGCTCCATCTCTGTGCAATGATGTTAAAGGAAAAGCAACAGTTTGCCAGCAAAGCATTTCTGGAACTCCGGATCTAACACTGCCACCGTTTGCCCAGGTTCGCCTGGTGCACTAGTTGCGGCCCTATCTGGACCGGGACTCACTGCTCACAGTCACTCATGCCCTTATCACCTCGAGGTTTGACTACTGTAATACTCTCTACATGGGGCTACCTTTGAAAAGTGTTCGGAAACTTCAGATCGTGCAGAATGCAGCTGCGAGAGCAGTCATGGGCTTACCTAGGTATACCCATGTTTCACCAACACTCCGCAATCTGCATTGGTTGCCGATCAGTTTCCGGTCACAATTCAAAGTGTTGGTTATGACCTTTAAAGCCCTTCATGGCATTGGACCAGAATATCTCCGAGACCGCCTTCGGCCGCACGAATCCCAGCGACCGATTAGGTCCCACAGAGTGGGCCTTCTCCGGGTCCCGTCAACTAAACAATGTCGTTTGGTGGGCCCCAGGGGAAGAGCCTTCTCTGTGGCAGCCCCGACTCTCTGGAATCAGCTCCCCCCAGAGATAAGGACTGCCCCTACTCTCCTTGCCTTTCTTAAGCTCCTTAAAACCCACCTTTGTCATCAGGCATGGGGGAACTGAGACATCTCCCCCGGGCATATACAATTTATGCATGGTATGTTTGTAGGTATGTTTGTTTAGTAAGTGGTTTTTTAAAAATATTTTAAATTATAATTTAGATTTGTCATGAATTGTTTTGTTTTGCTGTGAGTCACCCCGAGTCTGCGGAGAGGGGCGGCATACAAATCTAAATAATAAATAAATAATAAATAATAAATTACAACTCATTGTCACACCACGCCAATTTTATTTATTATAAATAAATAAATAAACAAAGAAACAAATAATTTTATTTATTTATTTATTTACTTACTTACTTACTTACTTACTTACTTACTTACTTACTTACTTACTTACTTACTTACTTACTTACTTATTTATTGGACTTCTATGCCGCCCCTCTCCAAGGACTCGGGATGGCTTACAACATATAATGGAACAATATATAAGGTCCTAAATCCAATTAATTTAAATTAATGATCTAAAATAATAGTCTAATCTACTTCCTCACAACCCAGAAATCCTCCTTTTATATTGTCTGGGTGTTGTCACTGTTCCCTAGAGATATACTGACTAGACTTTCTTTCATAGACTCATTTTCTGAATTTTTCCCCATAAAGATATTTCTGTCTACTTCTTGACCTTCTTACCCTGGCATCTAATAGGGGCTCTGGTCTCCCACGTCCCTCTCCTCCTCTAAGTCAAACATTACCATCATTGGAGTTTTTACAGTCTCTGGAGGTTCCTCAGGTTCCTCTGGTTCCAACTCTCCCTCACTCTCACTCTCTGATTCAACTGGCAAGAACGCTTGACTAGAGTACTAAGACGGCCCCGGTTCATCCTCCTCAGAATCTGTCACTAACTGACCCAGTCATGGACCACTCACAACAGGTATTAAACAGTATCAGGTTGAGCCTGCTTAGCTTTTTGAAAGCCAAGTTAGATATTTCCACATAATTTGACCTCTTAATTCTAAAGGAAATTATCTTAACCAATCCTGTGAATGCTCCAGCAGCAATACTCCATTTCATGCTTCATCATGTTTGTCCTGTTCACCCAGTATAAATTATTATTATTATTATTATTATTATTATTATTATTATTATTATTATTAATTTGATTTGTATGCCGCCCCTCTCCGCAGACTCGGGGCGGCTAACAACAATGATAAAAAACAACATGTAACAATCCAATTTAATAAAACAACTAAAAACCCTTATTATAAAAACCAAACATACACACAAACATACCATACATAACTTGTAATGACCCAGGGGAAGGAATATCCTAACTCCCCCATGCCTGGCGACAAAGGTGGGTCTTGAGAAATTTGCGAAAGACAAGGAGGGTGGTGGCCGTTCTAATCTCTGGGGGGAGTTGATTCCAGAGGGCCGGGGCCGCCATAGAGAAGACTCTTCCCCTGGGCCCGCCAAACGACATTGTTTGGTCGACGGGACCCGGAGAAGGCCAACTGTAGGCCAAATTGCTGTAGGCTTTGATGCCAAGTTGTAAGTGGCTACTGAACTCTTACAAATATATGAAATTTAATACAGGCCGGCGTTCTCAGAGTCTAAAATAGCAATGTTGTTTCAGGACATACCTCCACGACAGTAGTGGGTTGCTCCTGGTTCGGCCCGGTTCTGCAAACTGGTAGTGGCGGTGGAGAGGAGGCTCCGCCCACGCAGCCAGGACACTTTTGCACATGCAGAACCCACTACTGCTCTATGACCCTCCAGGCTTCGTAGTATGCAAGGAGAAGAGATAAGTAAACATGTTCACCTCATACCTCACCTGTGCCTTAAAGGAACACGCATGGGTCCCAGATTGGCATACCAGCCTTCTATGGCATTTCGGTAAGTGGTGACTCGTCCTCCCACACGTCCACTAGCTTCAAGAACGGTCACCTGGAGCCAAATAGGAAAGTCATTTTGACAATTTCTCATTTATCTTTTCTTCCTTTCAAATATGTTCACCTATACAGTGTTCCCTCAATTTTCGTGGGGGATGCGTTCCGAGACTGCCCGCGAAAGTCGAATTTCCGCAAAGTAGAGATGCGGAAGTAAATACACTATTTTTGGCTATGAACAGTATCACAAGCCATCCCTTAACACTTTAAACCCCTAAATTGCAATTTCCCATTCTCTTAGCAACCATTTAAATTATTACTCACCCTGTTTATTTATTAAAGTTTATTAAAAAAATATTTATTAAAGGCAAATGAAAGTTTGACAATGACATATGACGTCATCGGGCGGGAAAAACCGTGGTATAGGGGAAAAAACCCGCAAAGTATTTTTTAATTAATATTTTTGAAAAACCGTGGTATAGACTTTTTGCAAAGTTCGAACCCGCAAAAATCTTTTCTTCTATTCTTTTCTTTATTTATATTATTACACATCTATTCTCTTCAATGTGTATTATGTATTGGACTAAAGAACTAACAAACTAACAAACGAACTAACAAACGAACGAACTAACTAACTAATTAACCAACTAACTAACTAACTAACTAACTAACTAACTAACTAACTAACTAACTAACTAACTAACTAACTAACCAACCAACCAACCAACCAACCAACCAACCAACCAACCAAACAAACAAACAAACAAACAAACAAACAAACAAATAAATAAATAAATAAATAGTTTCTTATTAAAACTTTCCTATTCGGCTGCCGTGTGACTTATTTGGGGGAGACTTTTTGTCATAATATGATTGACTTGGCTTTGAGATGTCAGCACTGTATGGCTGTTGGCCCTTCTTCCTTTCCCTAAGGTTCCTTACCACAAGTTGGGCATTTTTCTATGATACCTGCTCAACATTTGTCATCTTTCTCTTCTGACACCCAAAGTCCTTCCTCACTAGTGTTCTTTGAGGCATCTTCCCAGGTATGAAATTCAAAGTTTTTCCCTAGAGGTACTGTTTTGCTCACCAGACTACAAAGAAAAGACATTGAAATTCTAGAGGAAGTGCAGAAGAGAGCTATCAGGGTGACAAAGCATCTGGAAAATAAAACATGCAAAGAGTGGCTGTAGGAACTGAGCTTGGCCAGTCTGGAGAAGGGAAGGACCAGGGTTGACATGAAAGCAGTGTTCAAATACTTGGGCTGCCACAGAGAGGAGAGGGTCAGGCTGTTTTCCAAAGCATCAGAAGGCCAGACAAGGAATAATGCTGACCAAGGAGAGATTCAGCCTGGAAGTGAAGAAAAACTTTTTGGCAGTGAGAGGGATCAACCAGTGGAACAGCTTGCTAGTGGATATTGTGAGAGCCCCAACCCTTCAGACTTTCAAAGGGAGATTGGACTGCCATCTGTCTCAAAGGGTGTAGAAATTCCTGCTTGAGCGGGGTGGTGGTGGTAGTGGACTTGATGACCTGCAAGGTCCCCTTCTATAAATAAATACTGATGTGTTTTCTTAGCTGCCAAATCTTGCCATGGGGAAATTTCAAAATATCCTGTCTTGAATGGGTTTTCTAGGAATCTGTTTGCTTGTTGAATGGAGCCAAAAGTCAGGCTTCCACTTTCTATACTGTCATTATCTCTATCAGGCAGGAGTGTGGAATGAGCTTCAGGCAGGTTCTTAACAGCTTGATATTTCCTTGTTTTTCTGTGAGTGCTTCTCTTATGAGTAATATTTTATTTGGGGGGGGTGCTTCAAACAAAAAAGAGAGCGGGGAGAGAGAAGGAAAGAAAGAAAGAAAGAAAGAAAGGAAGAAAGAAAGAAAGAAAGAAAGAGAGGGAGGGAGGGAGGGCCTAGGCTCAGGATTGTAATATAAACAGACTGGATTGCTTTAAAGTATAAATTGTAAGACATGGATGGGGAAAATGCAGCTCTCATAATCCTAGTAGATCTTACATTGACTTTTGGTGCTATCATGTCATCCTTTTGGATTACCCAAGAGTTGGGAGTAAGAGGCATCATTCTAAAGTAATTTTTCAATGTCTTACCTTATGCCCAGCCCCTGCAAGAACGGAGGCTGCACTAAGCCCAGCCACTCCTGCACCTACAACCACAACATGTTTTGGATTTGATGTCTCTTTCAGACCATTTCTGGCGATCTCTAGGAATTCTTCATAATCAGCATCTTGGAAGCATTCTGCTAGAGGGCCTCTGTCATCTGCACAGCTTCCCAAGGCAGCCAAGAACAGCAGTGAGAAAGTAACTGGATAAAACACATACAAAAATGGAATATATATGAAAATGGCCTTTTCCTGTTCATTTGTTCCATTGAATCAACTTCTAACCAGAGCTCCTGAGGTCTTCTACATGACATCTAAATTGCAATAAAATAAGCAAAACTGGACACACAGTAATTCCTTCCACTTCTCTGGTCGCACAAAGGATCTCATAACAAAAAAATCCACTGCCAAGATGTCCGTGTGGAACTCAAAAGATGACTGGATCTAGGTGAAACAAACTTATACATAGATTACCATGCTGAACCCATCAAAAACAAGACCCGCAATCCATCCCCCAACATCCAACCGACCATCCCCCAATAACAAATCAACATGCCACACACCACCAACAAAGATTAGGAAAGTGTGCCCCTTATTTCCTCAAGACAATCCAATACTAATCTCAAATGCAAATTAATCAATTGAAGAAGCGTAATTAATATGATGTCTAAATTCCTCCTCCTTCTAAACACTGACACCTTCGACATTATTTTTGTCTGCGAAACATGGCTAAATACATCCCTTCCTAACTCCATCATCACAGCAAGAAACTACTTTGTCTTCCGGTCTGACCATGAAACCCGCACTGGAGGTAGAGTAGCTATATTCTACAAAAAGACAATAATTGTAAAAAATATCCAAGTTACACATGATCTCACCCTTCCCGAAACCATTGTCTGCAATTTATCCTTAAATAACACTCTCTGCTTCCTACTTTGCTACAGAGCCCCAGACTACTACATCACACATCCGAACAAGTTAACCTTACTGCTAATGTGGGTAGCCTCTTGCACATAACCCCTTATCTTTCTTGGAGACCTCAATCTGCCTCACATTAGCTGGATCCTAAACAAATGCATGACTGAATGTGTCCAAACAACCTTATACAACAGTGCTACCAATCTGGGACTTGACCAATTAGTAACGAACAATACTGGACTCAACAACTGCCTTGACCTCACATTCTGCAACAGCAAAAGCGCAATTTAGGGACTACAAATAAAAGAACCCTTTTCCAACAGTGACCACAGGATGATAGACTTCAGCCTCAATTTACACCATTGCAAGAATCACCTTAATCATGGGACACCCAAGTACAATTTTTAAAAAGCCAACTATGAATTCATAGAGGCTGACCTCTCAACTCTTGACTGGTAAACTCTATTCTCTGGCTGTAACACTGCTAATTACCTCTATAATATCTTCTTGCTCGAAGTCAAAAGAACAATCAGACTACACATACCACTAATAACCACCATAACCAAGAAAAACAAACTCCCCCTATCAATAAGGAAGCTACAAAAGTATATGACACCGAAAAAAAGACAGAATCCTTCAACTACCACAGCAAACAAGAGAAAAACCTTCTGCGCACCAAAGCTAACCGTGCCTTCTACAACTTTGTAAATAAACTCAAGGACTCGAGTCGAGACCCATCCCACCACTAAAAGGACCCAACAACAAAGAATGCTGTGATGAAACAGTCAAAGCTAACCTCTTCAACACATTCTTTGGCTCAGTCTTTATAAACAGCACGACTCTAGCCCAAAATTCCCTAATCGTACCACAAATACTCACAATGATTTTACACAAATAGACGTCCAAGGATTTTCTTGGTGGACTCCTATTCAAATTCTTACTTGCTTAGTTTTTTAAAGATAATCCTTTCAGGTAGCTGTTACAACACTTAAGAATAAATTAATCTGGCCTGAAAATTGTGCTCAAATAGATGTTAGTGCTTCCCAAGATATGTTTCCATTTGTGCAAAGAACATCTTGAACTTTTCCAGAAAATCACTGCAGGCTCCAACTGATGACCTGACTGTGAACTGAAATGATGACTGTTCTTTCTTGCTGCCGATGCCAAAGAACCTAACTACTTTCTTAAATGAATTTCATTAGAGGTGCCTGGAATATGCCAAACCTGCGGAAGTTACCTCAAGAGCCCTGAGGAGATATTTCTATAAAGGTTGGTTATGACTTCTGATTTCTTAATCTGAGAAACTTTATAATCTGTAATTCTAAATTGCACACCCCACCCTGTTTCCTCATGTTCTACTGTCTAAATTCTTTTCATGACTGTTGGCTCTAATGAGGGGATGAATTGTCCCTCAACGTAGTACAGAAACATTATCAGAATGTAACTAAAAGGTAAAGATCTTTGGGATTTGAAGCAGGGTCGGGTTGCGTACCTTTTCCTACCGGTGCGTTATATGCACATCATGACATTGAACATGCATGCTATGCTCTCTTGTGCGCGTGTATCTCCAGTGCAATTTTGCTTCTGAGCATGCGCAGAGGGACAGTTTTCCTTCTGCGCATGCTCAGAGAGCCGAAAATCACAGAAAATTATTTTTAAAAGATGGCGCTGCTCATGGATCGGCAAAGACAGACCGGAGCTATCACGCCAGAATTGCGCCATCTGCAGGCCACTACTGGAGCAGTGCACCCAGGGTCGCCGATAGGGCGGTACTACTGGGAGTGGCGTCACGGGCCCGGGGAATTTGGAAAATGGGGGGGCCCGGCGCCCGCCAAAAACTCCCCAACCCAGATTGCGATGGGGAAAAGCGCGCCAAGGAAAGCAAAAGGACCAGAGACACCTCGCCAAACTTCGCCTCTGCGGAGCTTCTCTGACCGCGGCCCACACCTTCTTCCCACCCCCGCGAGGAAAGAAGGCAGGGAGGCCGGCAGACAGGCAGGGAGCCCCGATCGCAGCTGCGGAAGAAAGCGCGGGGATGACTTGGCCCTACGGAAGCCAAGCCGCGCTGCTGGGGAAGCCGGGAGAGGACTGAGCCTGGCCGGCTTCTCCGCCGGCCTTGTGTGTCCCCCAAGGATTGCGAGGGCAAGAGAGCAGCGCCTTTCAGCCTCCGGAGGTGCTGGGCCGGGGATTCGGGGATTCCCCTCCTGGAAACCGGGCAGGGGGCGGAGTGGCTGTCTGGGCCCCCTCGGACTCTCTTGGGCTTTTTTCGGCCCCACTCGAGGGGAAAAGTGGTCCAGGCCCCGGGCCTCCAGGGATGGAGGGCGCTTCATTCAGTTCGGAAGGGTTGCGGGGGTTTCCCAGGGAAAAGCTCTCTGCCCAGCGGGAGGAAAGAAGGGGTGCTGGGAAGCCCCCCAGGCCGGCTGCGACCTTTTAAAACAGCCCCGCGGCTTCCCAGCAGTCGCCGAAAGCCGTTTTTTTGCGGGATTTTTTTTGGTTGCACGGATTAATTGACTTTACATTGTTTCCTATGGGAAACAATGTTTCGTCTTACGAACCTTTCGTCTTACGAACCTCCTCCTTGCACCAATTAAGTTCGTATCATGAGGTATTACTGTATATGTAGATCTATTTTATAGTAAATTTTGGTATTTTTTATTCTTAATCTTATTCTATTCTACTCTATTCTATTCTATTAGTCCACTGCCCGTGTATTTAATATGAAGATAACTAGATATCTACTCAAGTAAAATAAATGAAATAGTTGTTGAAAAAGAAATAGGTGACTCAATTTACTGAAAACAGATTTTTGCAGATATTAGACTATATTAAGGATGGTAATATTGTAATTTGTAAATATTCAAGAAAATAGGACACATAAGCTATAATAGAAACTTGTTAACTTTATGTTATGTCTGTGTTGTGTGATGTATGTTTTTGTATATATGTGTTTGTTATTATAGGCAAACTTAATAAAGACTTTTAAAAATAAAAAAAATAAAAATCCCATTTAAAAAAAGATCTTAATTCAGTGTTTGAAAAGGATCTGCTGCAAGGATAGCTTGGTTCCAGTCTTTGGGGGGGGAAAGAACACAGGCAAAAGGTTGAGGGTGAAGAAAAAAGAAAAGGGAAAAAAAAGAAATTTTTAAAAAGCAGAATTTATACTTAAGTGTTCTTTTCGCCGTGTTTTCGCCTAAAACATGATCTAAGTATTGCCCGCAAGATCATATGCTGCAACGTCCTGCCTGTCAATGACTACTTCAGCCTCAACCGCAACAACACAAGAGCATGCAACAGATTCAAACTTAATATTAACCGCTCCAAACTTGATTGTAAAAAATATGACTTCAGCAATCGAGTTATCGAAGCGTGGAACTCATTACTGGACTCAACCCCTAACCCCCAACATTTTTCCCTTAGACTATCCACGATTGACCTCTCCAGGTTCCTAAGAGGTCAGTAATTGTCTCTCCTTTATCTCATATATCTTTTCTTCCTTTCATATATCTTCTCCTCTATTTTTATATCTTTTCTATCCTTTTCTTTATATACATTACTACATGTCTATTCTCTCTCTTCAATATGTATTGTGTATTGGACAAATAAATAAATAAAATGAATAAAAATAAATAAGTGGCTGTCTCTTAGAGGTAATGGCATCCAGTCATGACGTTTAGTGGATGTTTTAGGTCACTGATGGTGAACCTACGCCACGTGTGCCACGCACGGAACTATATTTGTCGGCACGTGAGCCGTTGCCCCAGTGAAGGGCAATCAAAATTTTTACTACCACACTGCGGGCGTGGCTTATGCAGGATGCCCTGCATTTTCTTTCAACATCTTTCAGTGTACCCCACTGCGTCCCCCCCCCCGTCCAGGCAGTAGCCCACCCCTGCGTTGCCCTAGCTCAGCTACAACACACG
The DNA here is from genome assembly GCF_031021105.1 of Erythrolamprus reginae. Taxonomy (NCBI): domain Eukaryota; kingdom Metazoa; phylum Chordata; class Lepidosauria; order Squamata; family Dipsadidae; genus Erythrolamprus; species Erythrolamprus reginae. Next base: position 41,808,118 of record NC_091951.1, on the reverse strand, counting down.
TTTGTGTGCTGGCCACCTGATTTTCAGTTCACACAGGCTCTGGGAGGGCATTTTTGTGCTCTCCACTCTTTAGGGAAGCCTCTGGAGCCTGTGGAGGGTGAAAAATGGGCTTACTGGGCCCACCAGAAGTTGGGAAATGGGCTGTTTCTGGCCTCCAGAGGGCCCCAGTGGGTGAGGGAGGCCATTATTGGTCTCCCCAGGCATTATGGGTGTGGGAGCCCATGCATCCATAATAGCGTGCATGCATTCGCTTTCGGCACCCGAGGGAAAAAAGGTTCACCATCCCTGTTTTAGGTTGTCTTTCACTGAATAATCTATTTAACAGAATAAATCTGTTCCTCAACTTTATCAGCTTTGAAATATGTGGACTTCAACTGCCAGAATTCTCCTATCCCAGAATTCCATGCTGGCTGGGGAATTCTGGGAGTCGAAGTCCACACTTTTAAAGTTGCCAGGCATGAGAAAACCCAGAATAGATGAGTGTCCAAACTGCAGGACAGATATGTCAATGGCTATGAGCGTCCTCAAATGACTGTGAATGAGTACAAATAAAATAAATAACATCATTTAAACTCTATTTACCCTATTAACAGAACTGTAACACTTAATGATGCATTAAAAGACTTCTTGCAAAATGTGTTTTATTCTTCTGCATAAAACTGAAAGTGATGGAAACAGTCTGAAAACAGCAGGACCAACACTGTGCAGACGATTACATGCTTTCTCTGTCAATTGCTTTTCTAGATCAGCTAGAAATAAGGGGACAAAATGCCAAATTTACTCTGACCCTCTGGCTAACTGTGTGATGAACCAGTAATAAAAATGTCTAATCCAGTTTAAATATTCGCCTGACTATGCTTCGAGCTATAATATATTAAATAATACATTTCATTCAAGCCACAATTCAGTTAGTGAGTCTTAGGCAAAAAAGGTACTTACAGCTGACATTCATTTTGTTGGCTTGTAGACTGTCAACGACAATGCTTGGAAGAAGATTTAGTGATGCTAAATAAAGTGCTCAAAACACTTTGATTCACATATCGAGTGGATGCATTGAAGAATGTTTTTATACCCTAACTAACCTTCTTGCGTATACTTTTATCCTCCCCTCCCATTCTAATTATAATATAAAACAAGGAACAAGGAAATTAACTCTTGGATTTACACCCATGAGGAAGCCAAATGAAGGGAACATATCAGTTCTGAAAATTATTCAGGAATTTTTTGATGATGCTTATCAGGGGTGAAATTCATTTTCCCCCCCTACCGGTTCTGTGGGTGTGGCTTGATGGGCGTGGCATGGGAAGGATACTCCAAAATCTCAATTCTCTCCCCACTTGGGGGCCAGCCAGAGGGGGAATCTGCTGGTTCTCTGAACTACTGAAAATGTCCACTACCGGACCTCCAGAACCTGTCAAGAGTCTGCTGAAAGGGGCGAGCATAAGTGCACCAGTGTGCCTTCCGTCCCTTGTCCAATTGTCTCTCCTATATTTTATATATCTTTTCTCCCATCCATATATCCTTCCTCTACTCTTCATTGATGTATTCTATTCTCATATCTCTTCTTCTATCCCTTCCCTGATATTTACTACTACACGTTTTTATTCTCCTTAACTTTCAATTTGTATTGGACAAAATAAATAAATAAAATAAATAAAAATAAATTTCACCCCTGCTGCTTTATACGTCTGGACCTAATTGTAAAATGAAAATATGTTTCAGTTGATTATTTTGTCATTTCACATCCAAATTCCTCTTATATTAATCTAAATAGTTTAAAAAACTTTATTGAGCAAGCTGGTGAGGAATTCTGGGAGTTAAAAATTCACACATTTTAAAGTTGCCAAGGTTGAAAAACACTCATCCATAGGAACCTTCCTCAATCTTTTAATTAATTAATTATGCTGCCCTATCCTGAAGTACTCAGGTCGGCATACAACAAGAATAAAAACAGTATACAATGATTAAAATACAACAGTTAATAATACTATAAAATATTATTACTACAGTCATACCATCAAACATCCCAATCAAATCATGTCTAGGCCGGAATTTAAAAATACCAGTTCTCACGGCCTCACGGCCTTCCAGCAGAGCCAGGTTTTCAAGGCCTTTCAGAAAGCCAGTAGGGTAGGGTCAGTACGGACCTTGGGGGTATTTGATTCCAAAGAGCTGGGGCTGCCGCAGAGAAGGCCTTCCCCTGCAGGCCCACCAACAGACATGACTTAGTCAATAGGACCTGGAGAAATCCAAACCTGTGGGCTCTAATCGGTCTCTGGGAGGTATGCGGCAGGAGAGGGTCCCGTAAATAGTCTGGTCCTAAGCCATGTAGGACTTTATAGGTAATAACCAACACCTTGAATTGTGACCGGAGACCAATTGGAAGCCAGTGCACCACGCAGAGTGTTGGTGTGATATGTTCAGATATGCTACTTATAAATTCATTTTTCCTGAACGAAGATCAAAGTTATTAGTTTGCATTCGATCATTATTCAAAACTGGTTTAATTTTTTAAAACTGGACTGCATAGGATGGGTAAAGAAAGCCTTGCTAACATACACAAAGAGAAAGATAAAGGAAACTAGAAAAATTTCATTCAAAGGAGCATCCAACAACCCTGGAACAAAACTTCACCATTTCATTTATGGCACTTCAACAATAAACTTTGACTTGATATTATAAAGCAAAGAATGACAATTAAAGAATGCCAATGCGTCAGATCAGTATCATTCTACTATGTATTTTTTCTCTGTGGGTATTTACCGATACTTAGCATCATAGCACCTGAAATGAATGAGACTCAGACAAGAAGTACAAGATGGTTCCGTTTATTCAGCTCTCTCGCAAGTGACTTCAGCAAGGAACGCATCTGAGCTGTCAGTGTCAAAACAGCCCTATTTATACTTTTAAGGCTCGCGCCTAAAAGAAACGGCCGTGCGTCTTAGCCAATCAGACGCGGCCAAGGTTTATTCATAGTCAGAGACAGTTTTTTACAAGATCTTTCTTTTACAGATTTTTACATTGGTTATACAGACTTAACACCCCTCCCTCATTAGTTGAGTCAAACTGTCAATCAGTGAGCCAAGTGACGTAGTCCTCCAATCGATTGGGCCGGCGTGACGTGCGCTCAGACCTGCGCAGATCATTACCGGCTGGTATGTCTATGGTGGAGGTTGGCTCACAGTTGTCTCCTGTCCGCGGCTGGGCCCAAGTTGGGGCTCTGGCCTGCGGAGATGAGTATGCTGGTGGCGCACCGTGCCCTGAAGAGGAGGAAGGCTCGGCGTCGCTGGAGGATGCATCTGGCCGTGGTAAGTCCTTTTGTAATTCCAAAAGTTCGAGTTGCGAATTAATGTCTGCTTGGGGGGAAGAATTTCCGTTAGCGGCCGGCTCTTCATTTGGTGTTATGCGCCCTCTTAAATGATCGATGTGCCGCCTCCATGTGCGGCCATCTTCCAATTGTACCACATAAGATTTTGGGGCTGTTTGTTGCATTATTTTTCCTTTCAGCCAACTCAACCCCCCGTCAAAATTTCCAGCAAAAACAAGTTGCCCTAGGTACATACTTCTTTCAGGTGCTATACATGTTTCATCATTTACATTTTGAGTACAATAACGAGGGTGCAACCTGTCCAGGGGGGACCTTATTTTTCGACCCATTAAAATCTCTGCTGGGCTTTTGTTTGTGATGGAATTTGGGGTGATATGCTGCATTAGTAGGAATTGATCTAATTTGTGTTGTATTTCCCCTGGGCCTGCCCTGCGCAAGGCTTCTTTGGCCACACGTACGTAACGTTCTGCAAGGCCATTAACCCATGGCGAGTAAGGGGATGTGAGTGCGTGTCTGACCCCTAAGTTGCTTAAAAAACACTCAAATTGTCTGGCAGTCAATTGTGGCCCGTTATCTGAAACTAGGATGTCTGGGCACCCATGTGTGGCAAACAAATGATATAATGCCTTAATGGTGGCACAAGTAGTAATGTTTTGCATAGCAATGATTTCCACCCATCTGGAGAAGGCGTCTACCACAATTAAAAAGTTTTGAGTTCCAATAGGCCCTGCGAAGTCAATGTGAATGCGGGACCATGGCCCAGTGGGTCTTTCCCATTCCAGAGGTGTTGTTTTCGGGGGATTGGGTCGTGACTCCTGGCAAGGGTCACAGTTTGCTACCCATTGCTCAATGTCCCTATCTAAACCTGGCCACCACAAGTAACCCCTGGCTAAACCCTTCATTCTAACAATGCCTGGGTGGCCTGCATGCAACATACTTAGTACCTTCTGTTTTAAGGTATTGGGGATGACCACCCTGTCACCCCATAACACGCATCCCTTCAAGTAGGATAATTCCAACCTCTTTGATTTAAATTCTGACAGTCCAGTTTCCTCAGAGTCTCCCAACCATCCTTTTTTAATACAATTGATTACTTTTAACAACTGTGAATCCTTCTTAGTGTGCTCAGCCACCTCTTTGGCAGTGGTCAGGCAGTTTTCCTCAAGGTCAATTAGTAAAACATCCTCTGTGGGGGTTGGATCTGAGACTAACTCGGGCATGGGGCATCTGCTTAGGCCGTCAGCATGGTTTATTGATTTTCCCCCCTTATGTGTTAGTTGATATTGATATCCTGACAGGAATAGAGCCCATCTTATTAATCTAGGGGACATGAAGGGAGGAGTTGGTTTATTGGCAGCTAGAAGACCAAGCAGGGGTTTGTGATCTGTTATTAGTTCAAAACTCCTCCCACACAGATAGTAATGGAATTTTTTGTACATAAATAATAAAACAGACATACAAATAGACAAGTAAAAACAAAACAATAACTGAAACAAAACATATAATTAATTATAGACATTTGAGAAAAATGATTTCCCCACTTTTTCAGACTATTTGATCAGAGAAATCTTTCTTCATAAGTTGATATTCTTTTGTTAACGTATTGCTTTGCTTTACATGTAAATTTCTAATTTGCAATTTATTTATTTTACCATTGTCCTTTTCTCTAGCCAATTGTAAAGATTTCCCCATATCTTATAGTATTCTGTGTCTTCTGTGTCTTTTTTGGACATTCTGTCCATCTCTGCACATTCTAGTAGCTTTCTAATAATTATGCCTTCTTCTGGTATTTTATCAGCTTTCCACTGCTGGGCATAGGCTATTCTAGCAGCTGTCAATATATGGATGACCAAGTATCTAATTTCTTTTTTAATTTTTGTATTAAAGATGCCCAATAAATATAGTTCTGGGTTTTTTTTCAAATTCTTGTGATGTTATTTCTTTTAACCAATCTGCTATATTATTCCAATACTTCTTAGCCTCTGGGCAAGTCCACCATTTATGGTAAAATGTTCCTTTTTCTTTTTTACACTTCCGACACAGTGGTGAGACTTTCGGGAACATTTTAGAGATTCTTTCCGGAGATAAATGCCACCTATAGAACATTTTATACTGGTTTTCCTTGAACGTCATAGACTTTGTCATCTGCCAGTTATGAATACAGAGCGTTTCCCACTTTTCTATATCTTTTGTGTATCCGAAATTCGTTCCCCAACTTATCACAGTTTCTTTTATAATTTCCACTTTTGTTAGCATCATAGCACTGTTAAAGATGCTAACTCCTAGGATTGCCTAGACATTTCCCAACTGCTGCTTAGTTGTTTGAAGAAAAGCCAAGATCAACTCAGTGAATTATCTAAATCACACATCTCTCAATGCGTTACACCTTGATCATTTGCAAAACAAGTGTTGTATTGAGGCAATCCTTCCTATGACAGACTCTACTCCTTTATGTATCCTTATCGTAAAATCAGCTTCAGCCACACCGTTACTAGGAACGCCCTAGCCCAGTAAGATTTGGAACGCAATCATGGAAAGACCTTTTACAAAATAATTGATGATGATCAGCTGTCTGCAAGGAATATACCAGTGCATTCTTTCATTGAGAAATGTAGGAGAAATTTTTAGATTTCACCACTGGGTGAGGTCTAAGGTGGACAGTCTAAAGTTAAGGTTTTGGTGTCTGAAGATGAAATAATGGAGTCAGGTAGAGAATTCCAGGCGTTGACCACTCTGTTGCTGAAGTCGTATTTTCTGCAATCGACTTCGGAGTGGTTTACCTTGAGTATCTATTGTTTGCCCATGTATTGTTGTGGTTGAAGCTGAAGCAGTGGTTGACAGGTATGATGTAGCAGACTATTTTGTGTATTAAGCTTAGGTCAGACTATAGGCAGTGTATATTTATCCTTCCAAAGTACAGTGATACCTCATCTTATGAACTTAATTTGTTCCGTGACTAGGTTTGTAAGATGAAAAATTCGTAAGACGAAGTAATTTTCGCCATAGGAATCAATGTAAAAGCAAATAAGGTGGGCAACCCCATCCCAAAAGTCACCCCTTTTGCCTTGCGCTGCTGGGAATCCCCGCCTCCGGACTTCCGTTGTCAGCCTAAGCACGGGGACTTCCTCTGAGGCTCCCCTCGCTGGGTTTCAAAGCAACGCTGGCAAAAATGAAGGGATTCCAAGCAGTGTTCTCTCTAAATTTCTTTTGGGGTGGGCGGAAAAGTATAGTGTCTGAGCGACAGTCCCTTCGGGACTGGGCGACACAGAAATAATAATAAAATTTCCCTCTCGGCTTCTGGGCAGGTTTGGAAAACTCTGAGTTGATGATGATTTTTAAGTGAGCGATTGCTCACTGCTCAGCTTAGAGGGAACTATGATTCCCAGTGAGGGGAGCCTCAGGGGAATCCCTGCACTTCGGCTGACAATGGAAGTCCCGAGGTGGGGTTTCCCAGCGAGGCGAGCCTCATGGAAATCCCTGCGCTTCAGCTGACAATGGAAGTTCAGAGGTGGGGGTTTCCCAGCGAGGCGAGCCTCAGGGGAATCCCTACGCTTCGGCTGACAATGGAAGTTCGGAGGCGGGGCACCCCATTGGCAGCGGCTCGGGTTGGTAAGGTGAAAATAGTTCGGAAGAAGAGGCAAAAAAATCTTAAGCAGCGGGTTCGTATCACAAAAAGTTCGTATGAAGAGGGGTTTGTAAGACGAGGTATCACTGTACTGTCAAAGTTGATTTTCCTTTAGGAAAGGAGGCAAATTAAGAAAGGGAAAAATCAAAAAATCAACATGCTAGCAGTAAAATAATTTCCATTGTGGAATAAATTCACAGTGGGTTCAGTGCATTCCAGGCAGGGATGGGCTATAAACCGGAACGGTGGGAATGCCATTCTGGTGGCGGCAATGGAGCCTGTAGGTTAGCTCCACTGCTGCCGCCTGTGCATGCGCAACCCAGTAAAAATTACTACTAATTCAGGTAAAAATTACCGGCTTTTTTGCTTCTGCACATGCACAGAAGCAAAGAAACTGGCAATTTTTGCTGCCAGGAGGGCGTCCGCGTACGGGATTTTAGCTGCTGCTCATGCACAGCAGCCAAATCTCGCTGCAGTACATAGAGCAGCAGCTGGTGCCAGCAGCAAAAGTGGCCTGCCTGAGCTCCAGACGTGTGGCCTGCTTTCTGTTCTCCCGAACCACAGGCATGAGAGAGAACAGAACAGGCTGCACAGCTGGAGCATGGGGCTGCCCAGCCTCCTCCCAACGCCAAATGCCAGCGAGGGAGAAGCCGTTGCACAAGGTAAGGCAGGCAGCAGGGGGCAGAGCACGCGGGCTGCTTGTGGTGGAGTTGCCGCTCCTGACAGGGGTGGGTGAGCAAATGGGCAGGGGCCAGGGCAGTTCCAGTGGTGCTGGGAATGATGCCTGTCGCTGATTCCAGGGGAGGATAGAGAGCCCTTGGTTGCCATGCAACGGACAACTCATTATCTTATTTTGTTTCAAAGATATCCTAAATCCTCAATCCACTTTTTCCTCTCTCTTTGTAAAAGAAGGTAATGAAGCTCACTCAACCATCCATGTTAGGAGACCAAATGGTTGATAGGACCGCCTCTGCATCACCTGCCCCTCCCCCCTCCACAATGGAATGCACCACCGAGATCACTTAAGACAAGAGCAAATTTAAACTTGTTAAATCGTTGGAACAAGAGGTTCAGTTACAATATCTGCTGAATGTTGGCTTTCTTTGGCTCCATCTTTCTTAAGTCAAGAGTCACTTTCCTATTTGAGCTGTTTGCTAAATAAAAGAAAGCCACAGTATGCGGGTATAATCGGGAAATAAAACTACTGTAGCTTTCTTTGGAAAAGGAGAGGTTGCCATATTGTCACCTGCACAATGGCGTTTGCGAGAAAGTTGAGTCTGGGGTGAGACATTTGAGGTTTTAAGGTGAAAACTTTTGCTGGGAAGACGGGAAATGGATGAGATGGTTACTCATGTTTGATGCAGAAGTTTATAGCGCACCCTGAAAGGGATGGATTTGGGGTGGGGAGGAAAAAAAGAATTATGTCAGAAGTGGGATTTGAACCCACACCTCCATTTGGAGACCTGAACACCCAACACTGGGAAAGGAGTAAGACTTGAGTCTGGTGCCTTAGTCCATTTGGCCATCCTGACATAGAATACAGTAGAATTTTTTATTGACTATGTGTGATTGGACACACAAGGAATTTGTCTTTGTTGCATATGCTCTCAATGTACATTAAAAAAAATATAGATTCGTCAAGAATCATGATACAACACTTAATGATTGTCACAGGATACAAATAAGCAATCAGGAAACAATCAATATTATTATAAATTGTAAGGATATAAGCAACTAGTTACAGTCATACAGTCATAAGTTGGAGGAGATGGTGATAGGAATGATGGGAAGACTAATAGTAATAATAATGGAGCCTTAGTGAATAGTTTGACAGTGGTGAGGGAATTATTTGTTTAGCAGAGTGAGGGCATTCAGGAAAAAACCTGTTCTTGTGTCTAGTTGTCTTGGTGCACAGTGCTCTATACTGTTGTTTTGAAGGTTAGGAGTTGAAACAATTTATGTGCAGTATGTGAGGAGTCAGTAAATATTTTCATGCCTCTCTTTTTGACTTGTGCAGTATACAGGTCCTCAATGGAAGGCAGGTTGGCAGTAATTGGTTATATTTTTCAGTTCTGACATCTGTGGAAATAGATTCCTGAAAGTAGTTACATAATTGTTTCCATGCTAATTTATTTGTGTACATGTCCCAGATCTCCCATAATTTGGAGGCGTTCCCCTTCCTTGTTACAAGGCGTCACTTTTTGAATTTTATGGGGAAAATAGGTAAATGTCTATATTGCACAAATCAAATCTAGCCACTTCCTTGTGAATAAAAGGGAGAAAATGTGCTGCCTAGCTAACTGCTCTTTCCTCTTACTCAATTATATATACAGTGATACCTCGTCTTACAAACGCCTCGTCATACAAACTTTTCGAGATACAAACCCGGGGTTTAAGATTTTTTTTGCCTCTTCTTACAAACTATTTTCACCTTACAAACCCACCGCCGCCTCTAGGATGCCCCGCCTCCTGACTCCGTTGCCAGCGAAGCACCCCTTTTTGTGCTGCTGGGATTCCCCTGAGGCTCCCCTCCATGGGAAACCCCACCTCCGGACATCCGTGTTTTTGTGATGCTGCAGGGGAATCCCAGCAGTGCAAAAACGGGCGCTTCGCTGGCAACGGAAGTCCAGAGGTGGGGTTTCCCAGTGAGGGGAGCCTCAGTGAAATCGCAGCATCGCAAAAACACAGAGGTCCGGAGGTGGGATCTCGAGGACTTCGGTGTTTTTGCAATGCTGCGATTTCACTGATGCTCTCTTTGCTGGGAAGCGCCACCTCTGGACTTCCATTGCCAGCGAAGTGCTCGTTTTTGCGATGCTGGGATTCCCCTGCTGGGATTCCCCTGCAGCCTCGCAAAAACACAGAAGTTCAGAGGTGGGGTTTCCCATGGAGGGGAGCCTCAGGGGAATCCCAGCAGTGCAAAAACGGATGCTTCGGCTGGCAAAAGGGGTGAATTTGGGGCTTGCACGCATTGATCGCTTTTCCATTGATTCCTATGGGAAACATTGTTTCGTCTTACAAACTTTTCACCTTAAGAACCTCGTCCCGGAACCAATTAAGTTTGTAAGACAAGGTATCACTGTAATTGCAAAATCAAAATCATTGGAAGATGTTTGCAAAAGTTTAAAACAAAGCCACTCTTCTTATTATTAGTATTGTTTAAAAATACAGGGTCTCCTCCAATGAAGCAAAAGTCAACTCAACTAATCACTTGGACTGTCAAAAAGCCCTTGAAAAATTAAAAATAACCAATTTTTGTCCAAGAACCAATCCTGCAGCATCCAGACCCAGAGCAACAATTCATCATACAAGCTGATGCTAGTGATATGGCTGTAGCTGTAGTGTTCCTGCAAAGGGAACACCAGTTGGCAACTATTGCCTTGTACCTATGTATCCAAAAAAACTCACTGACATGGAGAGACAATGGGCCATTTGGGAGAAAGAAGCCTCCGCTGTCCTCTGGGCCTTACTCTCATGGGGACATTTCCTAAAGGGGGAAAAATGCCTTTCGAGGCGGAGATCACATAAATCTTGAGGTCTTGAAGACTCCCAGGAAACTGTCTCCCAAGGAAGTCCATGGGGTACAATACTTTAGACATTTCAAATTTGACCTAAAGTACATTTCGGCAGGGAAAAATCTCTTAGCAGATGCCCTATCAAGAAAGCAGCAGTTTGACAGCTGCCGGGAAGAAGTGATCCACACCATCATTCCCCCCACCCAATCCATAACACAAGTCACCACCAGAAGCGAAAGTAAATGGCAAAGCAACATAAGGTGGGTCAAGCTGACAGCTTCGTTAAAAGCAGCGCTACCAACAGACCCCTAGTTCCCTGACATCAAAGATGTTTTGATCATGAAGGAGGGACTAGCATGGAAAAGGTCTAAATTATATGTCCCTGCAAGCTTGAGGCTGCAAGTGCTCCAGCGCAGCCACGATTCCAAGCTAGCTGGCCACTATGGATTCCTGAAGACCCTACACTTCACTAGAAGGCAATTCTGGTGGCCAAAAATGAAAACAGAAGGGGAAGATTACCTAAAAAGCTGTGCCACGTGAGCTGCAATGGAGATCAGGAAAGCCCCCTGGACTCCTTCAACAAGTCGTCTGGCGGGCCCCAGGGGAAGAGCCTTCTCTGTGGCAGCCCCGGCCCTCTGGAACCAACTCCCCCCAGAGATTAGAACTGCCCCCACCCTCCTTGCCTTTCATAAATTGCTCAAAACCCACCTACATCTCCCCCGGGCTTATATAGTTTATGTATGGTATGCTTGTGTTTTATGATTTTTAAATGATGGGTTTTAGATAATTTTGAATATTACATTTGTTACATTGTATACTGTTATTATTATTGTTGTGAGCCGCCCCGAGTCTTCGGAGAGGGGTGGCATACAAATCTAATAAATTATTATTATGATTAATAATTATTATTATTAAGTGGCAAGCCCCGCAGACCTTGGGAGGAAATCGCCATGAATTTCATAGCTGAACTCCCAGAAAATGGAGGCAATGCAGTAATCTGGACAGTTGTTGATTTATTTTCCAAGCTAGCCCATTTTACTGCTTTCTTGGGGGCTGCCGTCTGCAAAGAAACTCACTAAGCCATTCATCAAGCGCATCTACTATGTGCACAGGATAACCTGCCAAATTACCGAGAAGTCATTTACAGCCAAATTCTGGAGTGAATTCCTGAGATCATTCAGGTCCACCCAAGGGTTTAGCTTGGCTTTCCATATGAGCATGAATGACATAGTAGAACATGCAAATGCAATGGTAGAACAATATATAAGATGTTATGTGTATTACCAGCAAGATAACTGGGCAGACCTCTACCACTATATTGTTTTTATTACTGTTGTGAGCTGCCCTGAGTCTTCGGAGAGGGGCGGCATACAAATCTAATAAATAATAATAATAATAATAATAATAATAATAATAATAATAATATCTTTTTGCAGCAGCTGAGAAAACAATCGATCACATACTCAGCTGCTGCAAAAAGATCGCACAGACTGACTACAAGCATGATGCTTTGGCACAGATGATCCACTGGAACCTGTGCCAGAACTACCATTTACCAGTGGCAAAGAACTGGTGGGATCATAAGCCCGAAAAGGTGGTCGAAAATGAGCAAGCAAAACTACTGTGGGACTTCCGACTTCAGACTGACTGAATTCTGAAGCATAACACACCAGACATTGTGATCGTGGAGAAAAAGAAAGCATGGATCATCGACATCGCAATCCCAGGGGACAGCAGAATTGAGGAGAAGCAGCTAGAGAAATTAGTGAAATACGAAGATCTAAAAATCGAGCTGCAATGACTCTGGCATAAACCAGTGAAAGTGGTCCCAGTGGTACTTGGCACGCTGGGCGCAGTGCCAAAGGATCTCAGTGGACATTTGAAAACCATCGGAATTGACAAAATTTCCATCTGTCAATTGCAAAAAGCCGCTTTACTGGGATCGGCAAACATAATTCGCCGCTTGGGGCTAGGCGCGATCCAGAACCCCTGCCTGTCCGTTCCCTTCTGTCTCCATCCAGGACTTAGGATCCCAAGTGGTTCTGACCTTTTTATTTTATTTTTTTAAAGAAAACCCTCTCCAATATTGGTATTTTAGTCCTAGGTGCTTGGGAAGCGCCCGACTGGTGATGAAATACGAAATCCAGCATAGTGATCTCATTTGCTATGTTGTACTGACATAATAATAATAATAATAATAATAATAATAATAATAATATTATTATTATTATTATTATTATTATTATTATTATTATTATTATTATGTTTGCTGAGGTGGCCTACAACAATTCTGTACACAGCAGCACTGGTTTTGTCTCTTTCCAGGTCACCAGCAGCATGGAGTTCGCCCCCATGCCTGAACCCAGAGAGACACCACTCCTCCATGTCTTTAGCAGAATGGAAGGAGTCTCTGAAAAGGGGATGGGAAAATGCCATAAAAGCTCAGTCAGGTGCAACGGAAGAATATAAAAAAATAGGCAAACAAACACCGTTCTCTCCAATCTCCCTTCTGTGTAGGAGATAAGGTTTTCCTGTCAAAAACATATATACATTTGAGGCTACTTAGCAAAAAGTTAGGCCCAAAATTTCTGGGTCCTTTCCCAATAGTGAAGATAATTAACCCAGTCACAGTTCAACTTAGCCTTCCTCACATTCTAGGGAAAATCAAACTCAACCACCTTTTCCTCCTATAGTTGTACAGGGAAATGAAGAAGTGAGGAAAAGTTTGGATTCTAGACTGAATAGGGGTCACTTAAAATACTTTGTACCCTGGAAAGGGTACCCTTTGTCTGAAGCTACCTGGGTCAAGAGTTAAAATGTGAAGGCAGATAGTCTAGTCCAGTGTTTCCCAACTTTGGCAACTTGAAGATATTTGGACTTCAACTCCCAGAATTCCCCAGCCAGCGTTCACTGGCTGGGGAATTCTGGGAGTTGAAGTCCAGATCTCTTCAAGTTGCCAAGGTTGGGAAACCCTGGCCTAGTCAAGCAATTCCATGATAAATACCCTGCTAAGCCAAACTCCCCAGTGGAGTTAGGAGCATGATTTTAACCCCCTGTGTTATTTTCATTCCAGGAGGCACTTCTCTTCTGAGGTGGAGGGGGCAGCCTGTCAGACCCAGAAGCCATCTTTTATCTTTGAGTCTTCAGGCCTGACATAAATTCAACTGTGGTAAAATGGGAGGGGGGATTATATGGAGTAGGTAATATGTAGTAGCTTAAATAACATTCTTTCCAGAAAGTCAAGGCCGCTGTGATCTGGAGCTGCAATGAAGTGACTTGGAGGCATCTCGTGTGATGGACATATGAAAGTTGGGCAGGGACTTGAACTTTCTTTTGGGTGGAGAAAACCTGGAAGCTCTCAGATTCAGGTTTTCCCAGATGTGCCAGTATGACATCTGTAATAAAATGAAACTTTGAGGAAACTCAAACCTGGGAGTTTTCTTTCATTGGGGTGTTACTTGGAAACCTGACAGAAGGTTGTGTCTCGGTGAAGTTCAAGTAGGGTCATGACTGAAGGAAAAATACATTGTGTATAAAATAATTTAAGTTTTATTTTAAGAATATCAGTATTTGCTGTCTGTAGTTTCTGTCTTTAACAAGATAAGGATTTCCTGTTTTTCCTTATCTTGTGACTGGCATTTTGGGATCTGTTTTTAACAAGATACAGTAGTCCCTCGCTATATCACGCTTCACCTACTATGGCTTCACTTCATCCCGGGTTTTCAAGAAATATTAATGAGAAAAATCATTCGCGGATCTTCGCTGGTTCGCGGGTTTCTGAGGAAGTCGATCGGCAGATTTAAACAGCCCGCGGAACTCAATCGGCAGGTTTTTCAAAAAATATATATCTAAAATTGTAAATACTGTATTTAAATACTGTATTTAAAATAAATACTGTGTGGGAAGGGTTTATAAACACTTAAAACAATGAAAACTTACCAAAAAATTACAATATAAATACTTAAATAAGTACTACCAGTCGATAAATTCCCCATCGCGGATTTCACCTATCGCGGCCGGGTCTGGAACGTAACACCAGCGATAGGTGAGGGACTAATGTAAATGTTTGCTGTTTAACAAGATAAATGTTTGCTGTTTACCCAATAAACCATATAAGGTACTATTCATCTCCGGGAGAAAGAAACAGGATGTAGACCATATTTAGGCAAGGAATTTTGTGTACCCCTGTGATAAGTTGAGGAATTCTATGTACCTTTGTGATTTGTAAAAACTATATAACCTGCTCTTTAGCTTCTGTACAAGTGTCTCTTCCCTTATGAAGAGTACCTGCTTTGCAAACCATTTTTGGTATACCCAGAGAGAATAAACATTTCTGTTCTCTTTGTCCAAACATCTCGTGTGAACTTTTTCATAAAATTTCAGCGCACAATGACTAAGACCAATCCTTCTCTCCATCAAACACCAGAACTGGATAGGGGCCTATTGATTAAATTACTAAATGCGCCACTTTAGAATAGTTTTTTCCAGATTTTAAAAAGATGAATTTGTCTGTTTTGTTTTATAAAATGTTTAATCCCTGTGGAATGTTTAAAAAGTTGTGACTATGGTTATATTGGTCCAACCCTGGTTTTAGTGATTTTTCAATAGGGTTAGTAAAATCAACCAAGAAGACACTGAAAGTAAAGACTATAAAGCATATATTTTTAGCATATACTTTGAAGAACTAATATCTGCTGCCACAATGAAGAAAGTGCAGAAATTTAGGGACCTTGCTTGTTTTCTACCAGGTCTTGCATTTCCTGAGTGGTGTACCATTTGGAGTAAGGAAGCCCATGCTGTAGAATAGTGTTTCCCAACCTTGGCAACTTGAAGATATCTGGACTTTAACTCCCAGAATTCCCCAGCCAGCATTCGCTGGCTGAGGAATTCTGGGAGTTGAAGTCCAAATATCTTCAAGTTGCCAAGGTTGGGAAACACTGCTGTAGAACACTGATGGCTCATTTAGTTCAGCAAGCTGCAGCATATAGTAGGAAACTAGATGAAGCTCACAAGGTTAGAGCACAAATGAATGGCTGTTGTTCTCTAATTGCTAATAGTTAATGCAAACTTTTTCCTACCTTCTAGACATAATAAATAGCCACTGTCTAGTAACAATTGATAAATATCTCCTTGATGAAGGTATGGATTTGCCCAGTCTTTTTATTAGATACAGTTACAGGCTTCATCAATTCAGTTCAATTATTGGACATTCCTATGTCGTTTACCTAGCTGATATACAGACTTTGTCACTATTTTCTTTCAGTAACTTTTTCCTTTTCCTTTTAGTTTTTTTCTGATAATCTTCCATTCAAATACTACAAATAGTCCTCATTGGTTGCTTAGCTTAATCACTTAGTTTAAAGCCCTGCAGTCATATCACCACATTTTGGGTGTTCAGCTACCAACCTGCACTTACAGCCTTTGCAGTGCCCTCACACAACCATGATTTATGATGGTTTGGCTAGAAACTGGTGTGTAATAATCCTGTAGAGCAGTGTTTCCCAACCTTTTTTGAGCCGCGGCACATTATTCACATTTACAAAATCCTGGGGAACATTGAGGGGGGGGGGTGTAAAAAAAAGTTTGGACAAAAATATCTCTCTTCCTCCCTTTTGCTCTATTTTTCTCTCTCCCTCTTTCTCTCTCTCTCTCCCTTCCCTCCTCTTTCTTTCCCCTCTCTCTCCATCTCTCTTTGTTTCTCCCTTCCTTCCTCTATTTTTTGCCCTCCTTCTCTCTCCCTCCTTCCTTCCCTCTCTCTGTCTTTCCCTCACCCTCCTTCCCCTCTTTCTCTCTCTCTCTTGCTGTCTTTCTCTCTTTCTCTCTTCCCCCTCTCTCTCCCTCTCTCTTGCTATCTCTCTTTCTCTCCCCCCTCTCCTTCTCTCTCTCTCTCTCTTGCTATCTCTTTCTCTCTTTCTATCCCCCCTCTCTTCCTCTCTCTTTCTCTCTACCTCTCTTGCTATCTCTTTCTCTCTCTTTCTCTCCCCCTCTCTCCCTCTCTCCCTCTCTTGCTATCTCTTTCTCTCTCTTTCTATCCCCCCTCTTCCTCTCTCTTTCTCTCTCTACCTCTCTTGCTATCTCTTTCTCTCCCCCCTCTCTCCCTCTCTTTCTCTCTCTCCCTCTCTTGCTATATCTTTCTCTCTCTTTCTCTCCCCCCTCTCTTCCTCTCTCTCTCTCCCTCTCTTGCTATCTCTTTCTCTCCCCCCTCTCTCCCTCTCTCCTTCTCTCTCTCCCTCTCTTGCTATCTCTTTCTCTCTCTTTCTATCCCCCCCTCTTCCTCTCTCTTTCTCTCTCTACCTCTCTTGCTATCTCTCTCTCTTTCTCTCCCCCCTCTCTCCCTCTCTCTTTCTTTCTCTCTCTCCCTCTCTTGCTATCTCTTTCTCTCTCCCCCCCTCTCTCTCCCTCTCTTGCTATCTCTTTCTCTCCCCCTCTCTCCCTCTCTCCTTCTCTCTCTCCCTCTCTTGCTATCTCTTTCTCTCCCCCTCTCTCCTTCTCTCTCTCCCTCTCTTTCTATCTCTTTCTCTCCCCCTCTCTCCCCCTCTCTCCCCCTCTCTTGCTACCTCTTTCTCTCTCTTTCTATCCCCCCCTCTCTTCCTCTCTCTTTCTCTCTCTACCTCTCTTGCTATCTCTTTCTCTCTCTTTCTCCCCCCTCTCTCCCTCTCTTTCTCTCTCTCCCTCTCTTGCTATATCTTTCTCTCTCTTTCTCTCCCCCCCTCTCTTCCTCTCTCTATTTCTGTCTCTCCCTCTCTTGCTTTCTCTTTCTCTCCCCCCTCTCCCCCTCTCTCTTTCTCCCAGTAGCCGTGGGGCGACGGCAGGGTGATCAGCTGTGAAGCGGAGCTCCAGAACGGAGGCACAGATGGCGGTGGCTAGACGCCGTACATTTCTGGCGTTGCGCTGGGCATGGACGTGGGGCTTGAGCCTCCGTCCTGGTCCAGCCAGCAGGCAAGTGCCAGCCACGCAATTCCAGCCGCCGCCGTCGGTGCCTCTGTTCCTCTGTTCCGGAGCTCCGCCTCCGGAACAGAGGAACAGAGGCACCGACGATCACCCTGACGTCGCCCCACGGCTATCGGGAGAAGGAGAGAGGGGGGGAGAGAAAGAGAAAGCAAGAGAGGGGGAGAGAGAGAGGGACCACCCTGCCACCGCCCCACGGCATGGCTCCTGCCCGCTGCCGCCGCCATCACCCTCCCCCTGCGCGCCGCCCTCCCGCTGCCGCTGCCCTCCCACCAAGCCCCAAAGCTCACCTGCTGATAGGGAAGCTCCAGCCGGGCGGGGCGCCGCAACTGCTGGAAAACTTGGAAGGCGCAAAGAAGCAAGCTCAGCTTCCAGTCTCACAACTTTTTTCTCTTTGCAAAAAGTTGCGAGACCAGAAGCTGAGCTTATTTCTTTGCGGCACACCTGACCATGTCTCGCGGCACACCAGTGTGCCGCGGCACACCGGTTGGGAAACACTGCTGTAGAGGATAAGGGTCAACAGGATGGTTGATATTTATATTGAATGACTTTGATAAAATCACCCGAGAAGGATCTCCCCGAAAGGCAGCCACATTCTCTTTTATCCACTTCAGGGCCAACTGTTGGTCCCATAAGCCTAGGTTCCCTGGAGCATCTGGTGGCAAGTAAAGAAAGCCCAGGGATCCCAAGCGATAATTAATAGTGACCACAATGACATTCTCAGTGGCAGACAAAGTTGTCCCATTGAACACATCCACAGAAGAAGCGCCCTTTAAAAAACTCCCTCCGTGTATCCAGACCAAAACTGCCACTGGTGAAGAAGGTTGTGGGTGTGGCACCCAGATGTTGAGAGAAAGACAATCTTCTGACAGTGGTGTTTTAAGAGCCTATTTATCTGCTCCAGGGACATCTCGAGAAATAAATTGAGGACAGGAATGGCCAGATCTGGTGGCTTCCAATGTTTGATTCCATGGCTGATGTGGGCGAGGTTTCTGGAAATGCAATTTTCTCACGGGAGGCTCAGCATAAGGAACGCCTAGATAGGCTATCACAGATCCAAGGCCAGACAGGAACTGCTTGCCCTTAATAGGGCCACTGGTGGTTATGACCACTGTGTCCCCATTGGAAGCAGAACCGGAGACTAATGTAAAGGGAAGGAGGAGGTAGCACAAGAGAGTAGGACCAGTCACTGGACCTGAAAACATTACAACCAATATGAGATTATTCCAATACTGTATAAGCCCACCTTATGCCAATTCATGATTACTTTATTGTAATGCTGGGGCTACTTTTTTTGCTGAAGACACCAATGGTGAGCAGGGAATGACTTAGTCAACTTTGCCTTTCTCCATGTTGTATGTGGAACGTTCTAAAAGAACCGCTTAGAATTCTTGATTATTGATCCCCTTGCTCAGCGAGTGGACAGTTTTACACAGAATTGTAAAATTTCTCCTTAGTTCTGAGTAATTCCAGGTAGCATGAGTTATAACTTCCTTTGACTATCACCTTCATAATTTCAAATGGTTATTAAGTGGTGATGAAAGAAGTTCATATGTACCACCAAAGACTTTTTGACAAACCTAACTTACTCATTTTTAGTATGCTCTCCCTTGCTACAAATATTAGAAATGTTTCAAGGCAAATTGATTATTGATTAAATGTCAACTGATTTTAAAATGTTAAAAGGTTATGAAATCTTGAAATATACCCTTGGAATAATAATAACACACTGTGATTTCACATTGTGATGAGCAAATCATCATCATCATCAATCATCATAATCATCATGGATTAATTCATCATCAATCTATTGCAAAAGGCGTCTTTACTCAGAACAGCTATACAATACAATACCTCTAACACAGTGGTGTGAAACTCGTGGCCCACAGGCCAGATGAGCCATGTGCTGGCCCCGCCCAGTTTAGTGAAGGTGGAAAAAGTCCTGAAACATCATGTGATGCTGCCATGATGACACGGGTCTGACACCCATGCTTTAACATCATAAACATCAGAATCTGCCCATCCCAGGTCCTTTGGAAGGACTTGATAAGTGGACAAACGTACCAAATCCAGTCTGAACATCTGGCTAACTGTGAGATGAACCAGTAATTAAAAATGTCTAATCCAGCCTAAGCATTTGCCTATGTTTCAAGCCATAATATATTAAATTATACATTCCATTCCAGCCATAATTCAGTTAGTGAGTCTTAGGCAAAAACATACTTACAGGAGACATTCATTTTGTTGACTTCTAGACTGTCAATGGCAATACTTGGAAGAAGATTTACTGATGCTACATAAAATGTTCAAAACACTTTGATCCACATGTCAGGTGGATGCATTGGAAAATGTTTTTATACCCTAATCTTCTTTGCTACTCTTTTATCCTCCCCGCCCATCTAATTACACACAAAAGAAGGAACAAGGAAATCAACTGTTCTGTCATTTCACATCCAAATCCCTCTTGCAACAATAGTTTAAAAAAACCGATTGAGCAAGCTGGTTGAAAAACACTAATCTACAGGAACCTTTCTCAGTCTTTTTATCCTGGAAGAACACTTATAATAAATTTCAAAAAATGCCTGCTTAAAGACCACAAAAATATAAAAATATTACAATACAGTTAACTTCTACTCTAGAATTCCCCCCATGTCAAGGATTCAAGACCCATCTCATCACTAAAAGGTCCCAACAACAAAGAATACTATGACAAACCAATCAAAGCTAACTTCTTCAACACATTTTTTGGCTCAGTCTTTGTAAACAGTAACATCTCATCCCCAAAATTCCCTAATCGCACCACAAACACTTACAATGACTTATCACAAATAGACTTCACTGAAAACAATATTACAAAAGCACCATGTGACCTAAAACCTTTACTTTCAGTTGGGCTTGATAGTCTATGTGCATACATCATGGAAAAGATGCAAAACAGGGCAACAAGAATGATAAAGGAAATGGAGCACCTCCCTTATGATACCAGGTTGCAATGCCTTGGTCTCTTCAGCCTTGAAAGACGGCATTTAAGGGGTGACTTGATCGAAGTGTATAAAATCATGCATGAGATAGAAAAGGTAGATAGAGAAAAATTATTTTCTCTATCACACAATACTAGGACAAGGGGGCACTCCCTAAAGCTCATAGGTAAGAAAGTGAGGACAAATCAAGGGAAATATTTCTTCATCCAGAGGGTCGTTGGTTTATGGAATTCACTTCCAGAAGAGGTCGTGATAGCTATCAGCCTTGATAGCTTCAAGGCAAGATTAGACAGATTCATGGATGCCAAGTGTATTGGTGGTTATTGAAACGGATGTCCATGTGCCGCCTTTATGTTGAGTACCATTTGTTGGGGGTCAAGGGAAAGGGAGGGTTCTGCCTTCTCTTTTTGCTCAAGATCCCCATGGACAATTGGTGGGCCACTGTGTGACACAGAATGCTCTATGGGCTTTGGCCGATTCAGCATGGCTCTTCTTATGTTCTTATGTTCCTAAAAGAGCTCTCCACAGCCATAGGTTGGACCAGTTCACTACCAAAGCTATGGTCACTAGCCATGGCCATCCCCATCTTCAAAAAAGAAGATCCCAGTCTAGTTGAAAACTACAGACCAATTTATCTATGCTGTGTCACATGCAAAGCCATGGAATCAATCATGAACCAATCCCTTACCCCTCTTCTAGAACCTAGCAACCTACTCTCTAACAAACAATTTGGGTTCAGAAAAAAATTATCCTGTAACCTGAAACTCCTTCACTGCAAAAACATATGGATAGCACATCTTGATCAGGGCAAATCAATAGACACAATTTACATATGCTTCTGTAAAGCCTTCGACTCAGTGGTTCATGATAAATTTATTATTTATTTTATTTATTATTTGGATTTGTTTGCCGCCCCTCTCCGAAGACTCGGGGCGGCTCACAACAAGTGGAACAAATCATAAATAATCCGACTAAATTTAAAATATTTGAAGATTTAAAAAACCCCATATACTAACAGACACGCACACAAGCATACCATGTATAAATTAAACATGCCCAGGGGGAGATGTTTCAGTTCCCCCATGCCTGATGGCAAAGGTGGGTTTTAAGGCGTTTACGGAAGGCAAGAAGAGTAGGGGCAGTTCTAATCTCCAGGGAGAGTTGGTTCCAGAGGGCCAGTGCCGCCACAGAGAAGGCTCTTCCCCTGGGGCCCGCCAACCGACATTGTTTAGTTGACGGGACCCGGAGAAGGCCCACTCTGTGGGACCTAATCCGTCACTGGGATTCGTGCGGCAGGAGGCGGTCTCGGAGATATTCTGGTCCAATGCCATGAAGGGCTTTAAAGGTCATAACCAACACTTTGAATTGTGACCGGAAACTGATCAGCAGCCAATGCAGACTGCGGAGTGATGGTGAAATATGGGCATACCTAGGTAAGCCCACGACTGCTCTCGCAGCTGCATTCTGCACGATCTGAAGTTTCCGAACAGTTTTCAAAGGTAGCCCCATGTAGAGAGCATTACAGTAGTCGAACCTCGAGGTGATGAGGGCATGAGTGACTGTGAGCAATGAGTCCCGGTCCAGATAGGGCCGCAACTGGTGCACCAGGCGAACCTGGGCAAACGCCCCCCTCGCCACAGCTGAGAGATGGTTTTCTAATGTGAGCTGTGGATCGAGGAGGACGCCCAAGTTGCGGACAATCTCTCTGAGGGGGTCAATAATTCCCCCCCAGGGTAATGGATGGACAGGTGGGATTGTCCTTGGGAGGCAAAACCCACAGCCACTCCGTCTTATCCGGGTTGAGTTTGAGTCTGTTGACACCCATCCAGGCCCCAACAGCCTCCAGGCACCGGCACATCAGTTCCACTGCTTCATTGACTGGGCATGGGGTGGAGATGTAAAGCTGGGTATCATCAGCATATTGATGATACCTCACCCCATGTCCTTGGATGATCTCGCCCAGCGGTTTCATGTAGATGCTAAATAGCAGGGGGGAGAGGACCGGCCCCTGAGGCACCCCACAAGGGAGAGACCTAGGAGCCGACCTCTGACCCCCCACTAACACCAACTGCGACCGGCCAGAGAGGTAGGAGGAGAACCACTGGAGGACAGTGCCTCCCACCCCCAACCCCTCCAGCCGGTGCAGAAGGATACCATGGTCGATGGTATCGAAAGCCGCTGAGAGGTCAATGAGCACCAGGACATAGGATAAACCCCTGTCCCGGGCCCGCCAGAGATCATCCATCAACGCGACCAAAGCGGTTTCTGTGCTGTAACCGGGCCTGAAACCCGACTGCTGGGGACCTAGATAATTGGCCTCTTCCAAGGACCGCTGGAGCTAGAGTGCCACCACCTTCTCAACAACCTTCCCCATAAAGGGAAGGTTGGAGACTGGATGATAGTTATTAAGTACGGCTGGGTCCAGGGAGGGCTTCTTGAGGAGGGGGCGCACGAGCGCTTCTTTATAGAGTGTTGGAAAAACTCCCCTCCCCAAGGAAGCGTTGGTAATCTCCTGGGCCCAGCTCCGTGTCACCTCCCTGCTGGCCGAAACCCACCAGGAGGGCCACGGATCCAGTAAACAGGTGGGGAAACTCACAGCTCCAATGGCTTTGTCCACTTCATCAGGTGTCACCAGATCAAACTCTTCCCAGACAGGTGGACAAGTACGTGCCCCAGTCACCTCGACTGCCTCGTTGTCAGTCGACTCTGTTTTACAATTGGAGTCGAGGTCGGCCCGGATCTGAGCGACTTTATCAGCGAAAAACGTGTTAAAATCCTCGGCACTACTCTCCAAGGGCTCCCCACCTCCCCCCTGGTTGAGAAGGGAGCGGGTCACCCTAAACAGAGCGGCCGGGCGGGATTCCGTGGATGCAATCAAGGCGGCATGGTACGCGCATCTTGCCGCCTTGAGCGCCACTTTGTAAGTCTTAATAAAAGCTCTTACAAGTGTTCGATCAGATTCAGACCTACTCTTCCTCCATCGCTTCTCTAGACGTCTCTTTTGGCGTTTCAACTCCCGGAGCTCCTCGTTGAACCATGGGGCTCTACGGGGTCTAACGCCACGGAGAGGTCGCAAAGGCGCAATCCGGTCAAGAGCCTCCGCCGCAGCCCTGTTCCAGGCCTCCGCAAGAGACTCCGCCGAACTGTGGACGAGTGCCTCTGGAATAACCCCAAGCGCCGTCTGAAAGCCCTCTGGGTCCATCAGGCGTCTGGGGCGGAACATTTTCATTGGTTCCGCCTCCCTGCGCGGAAAGATTGGAGCCAGGAAGTCAAGCCGTAGTAGAAAATGGTCTGACCATGACAAAGGCAATGCTTCTAAGCCCCTTAGTCTCAGACCATTACTCAGTTGCTCGGAAAGGAATACCATGTCAGGTGCGTGCCCTCCCCCGTGAGTCGGACCCTGTACTACTTGAGTCAGGTCCATTGCTGTCATGGTGGCCATGAACTCCTGTGCCAACCCAGAGGTTTCGCCGAGTGACAGCAGGTTGAAGTCCCCCAGGACAATGAGTCCGGGGAACTCCACCGCCAACCCGGCTACCTCCTCGAGTAGCACAGGCAGGGCTTTTGACACGCAGCTGGGAGGCAGGTACGTGAGAAATAAGCCCACCTGAACCCCTAAGTCCAACTTCATCAAGAGAGACTCGCAACCCGCAATTTCCGGAGCAATGAGTCTACGCAGGCAAAGGCTCTCCCTGGCTATAATAGCCACTCCTTCCCCCCTTCCCTGGGGTCGAGGTTGATGCCATATCTGAAACCCGGCTGGGCAAATTTCAGAGAGAGGAACACCTCCCTCTGGGCCCAGCCAGGTTTCAGTAATACATGCCAGGTCGGCCTCCTCATCCAGAATCAAATCCCGGATGAGGAGAGCTTTATTTACCACCGACCTGGCATTAAGCAGCAGCAACCTGAGCCCAGGGCCAGAGTTACACTCACCACCAGTACCCAAGATTGGGCTCACAGAGCCAGAACAAGGGACCGTTATTAAGCAACGATCCGTCGTTCCCCTGGAACGGCTAACTCTGTGGCCCCCGCCATATCTGCCTCTCCCCAGCAACACAGGGATATTCCGACCCCCTGCCACCCCAGCGATCGGTGCCCCTTCCTCTCCTGTCTCCCGAGCGTCAGGTGGGCCAAACCTATCATTCACACTACTATCACTCAACTCATCCATACCATAACCCCACCCACCCCCACCCGCCCAATCATACCAGTCATTCCACTCATACCCACAAGTATATTTACCCCAGTCATCCTTTACTTTAGAACCCCAATTATGTTAAAAGTCAATTAAATTAGTAACAGTGTAAAATAGCAGTTAATAACAATTTAAAACACTAAAACATTAAAAATATAAGTATATAAAATATAAGATAAAAATTATAAGTTAATATAAATTAATTTTGTTTGATGGTATAATCAGTTGTCCACGAGGTCAGCAATGAGACCTCAGTTCTCAGATCTAAAAAGGTGAGGGCTTTGGGGGGGGGAGTTTTGGGGTAGGGGTGTTCAGGGAAAGATATTCAGGAAAGAAGTCCTAGTGTATTTTCTTCAGATTTGTGGTGACAACCCCTGCCACAGGCTATGGGTTCTGTCCTCCAAAGTCTCTGAGGTAGGCTTTATAGTTCTCTATGTTTCAGCCACCAGTCTCGGCCCCTCTGACTCAGCAGTACTGCCCAGCTCTCGATGTTCCACCTAGCCTCTTCCCCGTGTCTCTGTAGTTGTCGGGTGACATCACCAGTCCTCCAATCTCTCCGCAACACCGCAACACCGCATCGCCACCATTCGGTCGCTGCAAACCTCGGCCCAGGCCAGTAGCCTCCACAATGTTCTCCTCGGCTTCCACCTCCGAAGGGATGATTTCCTTCTTGTTCCAAAGCCATGCCACAGCTCACTGGCCTCCACCACGCTCCTCCGACTTCCTTCACCATAACGGCCACCCCACTTCTTCCGTAATAGCCCTCCGCCCGATGGCCCCTCCAGCACCGAGCGCTCCCACCAAACCACGCTCGGTTCCTGGGCCCATCGGGGAGGAAGGAAAGGGGGAGTCGTCCTCCAAATCCGCCCGGCTCAGTTTTCAGTCTCCAGCTCCAACGAGCCCCAGTTAGCTCCTGGTCCCATCAGGATTCTTAATGACAGCTAGCGGCCGCCATCTTCCTCCTCCCAGCTGATTTTCCTTCTGGCGTTCCGCACTCCAGGGCAAAAAACGGCTCCGAACACCGCAGAGGATTGCAAACTCAGGGGTCTTCAGAGGCAGCAACACTTATCCCCCCCAAGGCTTCAAAACTTTTTGCTGACTCGGATCAAAACTTCCAAAATTTTCAGATGTTAAAGCCGTAGTCCGGCGGAGCTGCAGCCTCCGCCCTCCTCTCTGCTCCCCAACCGGGGAGTTAAATTATTCACTTAATTAAAGATTCACTTAATAATCATGTTATTAAGTTAACAACTGCAGTGATTAATTTAATAATTGTGGCAAGACAGGTCATAAAATAGGGCAAAGCTCACTTAACAACTGTCTTGTTTAGCAATGGAATTGTTGGGCCCAATTGTGTTCAGAAGTCAAGTTCACGCAGCTCTTCTCAGCTCTCTTTCAAGCAGCCACCACCAATCTTCTCAGGAAACATATTTTGGTTTACTGTACAGAGTTCCCAACTTTATTCTTCTAAATAACCTTTTTAATTCCAATTGCAAAGATGTCTGCAAAATGTCAAGATGGTGTCCTCAGTGGGGCGACTGGAGCTCAGCATGTACTGTAAGAACAGAGTATTGATAGTACCATTACAGCCACCTTCTTGACTTGGTTGACTGAACCGTGCAGGGGCTCCCTGAGTTCTACTTTCTAATCTCCTGATTGTCCCCGTTGCCCTTTTTGTTCTCCTATCATCTGAATCCTCCTTAAAGAAGGATGCCAAACTGGACATAGCACTTAAAGTGGGAGTTGGACTATTAACGTGAAGGAAGTTATTATCTATTGGGGGAAGCAGAAGAGAGGGAGAGAGACAAAGTCAACCAGTAATAATAATAATAATAATAATAGGTTCGCCTGGTGCACCAGTTGCGGCCCTATCTGGACCGGGACTCATTGCTCACAGTCACTCATGCCCTCATCACCTCGAGGCTCGACTACTGTAATGCTCTCTACATGGGGCTACCTTTGAAAAGTGTTCGGAAACTTCAGATCGTGCAGAATGCAGCTGCGAGAGCAATTATGGGCTTCTCCAAGTATGCCCATATCACTCCAACACTCCGCAGTCTGCATTGGCTGCCGATCAGTTTCCGGTCACAATTCAAAGTGTTGGTTATGACCTATAAAGCCCTACATGGCACCGGACCAGAATATCTTCGGGACCGCCTCCTGCCGCACGAATCCCAGCGACCGGTTAGGTCCCACAGAGTTGGCCTTCTCCGGGTCCTGTTAACTAAACAATGTCGTCTGGCGGGACCCAGGGGAAGAGCCTTCTCTGTGGGGGCCCCAACCCTCTGGAACCAGCTCCCCCCTGAGATTAGGATTGCCCCCACCCTCCCTGCCTTTCGTAAACTCCTTAAGACCCACCTCTGCCGTCAGGCATGGGGGAACTAAAGCACCTCCCCCTTGTCCATGTTGTTTTGTTGATTGATTGACTGTGTGCCTGTTTTTTATATATACCGTTTTTATGAGATTACTAGTTTTAAATTGTAATTAGATTGGTGGGCATTGGATTTGGTATTACGTACTGTGCTGTTTTTTATTATTGTTGTGAGCCGCCCCGAGTTTGCGGAGAGGGGCGGCATATAAATCCAATAAATCTAATCTAATCTAAATCTAATAATAATAATAATAATAATAATAATAATAATATTGTTGTTGTTGTTATTATTATTATTATTATTATTGAGGAAGCTCTGGAAATTGTAAAGCAGCAGATAACAGCGACAGCCAGGAAAATTGAGTGATATGAAGCTAGGATCACCCAGTACAGGCAGAATCAAATCAATTCCTCCCAAAGATTCACACGGCCTCCATCCTCATGGCCTTCCAAAAGGCCTTCAAAACACAGCTTTGCCAGCAGGCTTGGGACCATTGAGTGTTATACTCTGCTCTGGCCAGTAGAACTGAATGAATGATGTGTGAATAGTTAATATTTGGGTTTTAAAATCGTTTATTATTATTCAAATTATTCAAATCAAATTATTATTATTATTATTATTATTATTATTATTATTATTATTAATTAGATTTGTATGCTGCCCCTCTCCGAAGACTCCGGGCAGTACCTACTGCTTCAGCCACAACGTTTCTAGGAACACTCTGGCCCAGTAAGATTTGGAACACAGTCATGGAGAGGCCTTTTACAAAAGAATTGATGAGGTTTTCTAGTTGGGAAATGCAAATTTGGGAAACACAAGCAGCCCTTAAATTATGAGGTTAATTGAACCCTGCAATGCTAATTGACCTCTCAGTGGCTTTTGAGATCATTGACCATGGTATCCTCCTGGGACGACTAAGGGACCTGGGGTTGAGAAGCACCTTGCTGTGGTGGTTTTCCTACTATCTCTCTGGTCGTTCACAGTCGGTGTTGGCAGGAGGACAGAGATCAACCCCTAGATGCTTTATTTGCGAGGTGCCTCAGGGCTCGGTCCTATCTCCCTTCCTATTTAATATCTACATGAAACCACTGGGTGAGATCATCCGATGTTTTGGGGTGAGGTATCAGCAATATGCTGATGATACCCAGTTGTATATTTCCACCCTACGTCACTTCAGTGAAGCAGTGGACATGATCTGCCAGTGCCTGGAAGCTGTGATGGTCTGGATGGGTGTCAACAAGCTCAGACTTAACCCAGATAAGACTGAGTGGCTGTGGGTAGTGCCTCCTAAAGACTGTATCGACTGTCCATCCTTGGGTCTGGGGAGGGGAAGAAATGGTCCCCCTCTGAATGGGTCCACAATTTGGGTGTCCTCCTAGACTCACAGCTAAGATTAGACCAGCATCTAACAGCAGTGGCTCAGGGGACTTTTACACTGGCTCATCTGGTGCACCAATTGCGACCCTACTTGGATCAGGAAGCTCTCCTCACAGTCACTCATGCCCTTATCACCTCACAGTTGGATGATCGCAACACACTCTACATGGGATTATAATTGGTCCAGAAATTTATTCATTTATTTATTCGGATTTGTATGCTGCCAACTTCTGAGGTTTTCACAAGGCAGTGATGGCGAAACTTTTTTCCCTCGGTGCTGAAAGAGTGTGGGCGGTGCTATCGCGCATGCACAAGAGCCCACACCCATAATTCAATGCCTGCAGAGCGCGAAAACAGCTTCCGCCACCCTCCCCAGAGGCCCTCTGGAGGCCGGAAATAGCCTGTTTCCCAACTTCTGGTGTGCCTACCGTGTTTCCCCGATAGTAAGACCCCCCCGATTGTAAGACATATGGGGGGTTTCAGGGGGGTCGGCTAATATAAGCCATACCCCGAAAGTAAGAAATATGTCTTACTTTCAGGGAAACACGGTACTAAAAGCGAGGGAGCTGTGCGCGGTGGCGCGCTGCGCCCAGAGCTTGGGCCACCCGGCGGGCGAGGTGGCGGCCCTGGCCGAAGCGGCGCGGCTCTGGCTGCGGCACGAGCGGGAGCTCCGACTGCGTTTCCTGCGCAAGCCCAACACCGACAAAGAGACGTCCAAAGGCGGACCCTTGAAGTTCAGTGACATCGGTGCCGAGGACAAGTCCAGCTTCAAGCCTTACTCCAAACCCAGCGCTGATAAGGAGGACTCCTCGGCTGGTGGAGGAAGCGTGGCGGCGGCGGCAGGCTCCGGAGGGAGCTCGGGCGGTGGCCGCTCCGCCGCTTTGGCCAGGGCCGCCGCCTCGCCCGCCGGGTGGCCCAAGCAACTCCGGACGGGGCGGGCAGGCGGGGATGCGGATTTGTCTCCGTGTGTTTGTGTGTGGGGGGGAGGGTGCTACTACTTTTTACTGGACACGGGTGTTGCGGGTTCGGGTAGGTGGGTTGGCCGGGTGTGTCTCATTTTTTCCAATATAAGACATACCCTGAAAGTAAGACATAGGGGGGCTTTTGGGGGTAAAAAGAAAGTAAGACACTGCCTTACTATCGGGGAAACACGGTAGTAGACTTGTGTTTCATTTTCCCCAGGCTCCAAAGGCATCCATGGAGCTGAGGGAGGATAAAAATGCCCTTTCCCTCTCCCCAGAGGATCTCTGGAAGTCAAAAACGCCCTCCCAGAGTCTCCGTGCAAGCCCAAAATCAGCTGGCCAGCACACACATGCATGTTGGAGCTAAGCTAAGGCAATGGCTCAGATGCCAGCAGATATGGCTCTGCATGCCACCTGTGGCACCTGTGCCATAGGTTTGCCATCACTGTCTCAAGGGAATATAGCGAGTGGTTGTGGGTGCACCTAGGTACACTCACATTATATCAATACTCCGCAAGCTGCACTGGCTCTCTTGATCTCCGGGCTAAATTCAAGGTGTTGGTTATTACCTTTAAAGCCCTACATGGTTCAGGGCCAAGTTATCTTCAAGATTGCCTTCTATCTCATAGTTCCCAGCGACCCGTAAGATTCCACAGAGCTGATCTTCTCCAGGTTCCGTCAGCTAAACAGTGTCGGTTGGCGGGCTTGTGGGGAAGGGCCTTCTCTGTGGCTGCCACCGCTCTCTGGAACCAAGTACCCCCTGAGATCCAGACTGCCCTCACTCTATTGGCCTTCCGGAAAGCATTGAAGAGCTGGCTTTTCCAGCAGGCTTGAGGCTGTTGATCTCACAATTGCGAGGTCTGGCCTTGTTTAATTATTTGTTTAGCAGAGTGATGGCATTCGGGAAAAAAACTTTCTTTGTGTCTAATTGTCTTGGTGTACAGTGTTCCATACTGTCATTTTGAGGGTAGGAGTTGAAACAATTTATGTGCAGGATGCAAGCGGTCAGTAAATATTTTCATGGCCCTCTTTTGGACTCGTGCAGTATAAAGGTCCATCATTTGGAAGGCAGGTTGGCAGTAATTGTTTTTTTCTGCAGTTCTGACATTTAGGGAAATAGATTTCTGAAAGTAGTTACCTAACTGTTCCTGTGCTAATTTATTGGTGTACCTGTTTAGCATGTTCCGTAATTTGATGGACTTCCCTTTTCTTATGACAAGGTGTCAACTTTTGGATATTACGAGAGAAAAACGGTTGCATACACTAAATCCAGTAAACAAAAGCGGGAAAACATGCTGCCTGGCTAACTGCTCTTTCCTCTTACTCAATTATATATAATTGCAAAATCAAAATTATTTGTCAAGTATTGAAGATATTTGCAACCATGTAAACAAAGCCACAGTTCTTCTTATTAGTATTTTTTAAAAATACAGGGTGCACCAGTTTTAATTTAATAACTAATGATTTAATATTATTGTTTTTACACAATGCAATTTCTCTAAATGTGGCAATTTTAAATGTTAATATAATGATATAGCATTTGGAGTAAGAAAGCCCATGCTGGAGAACACTAATGGCTCATTTAGTTCAGCAAGCTGCACCATATAGTACGCAACCAGATGAATTGAGAACTCGCAAGGTTAGAGCAAAAATGAATGGCAGCTGTTCCCTAATTGCTAATAGTTAATATATACTTCTTCCTACTTTCTAGAGGTAATAAATAGCCACTGTCTAGTAACAATTGATAAATATCTCCTTGATGAAGGCATGGATTTGCCCATGCCCATTTTTTATAAGATAAAATTAGAGGCTTCATCAATTCAGTTCAATTATTGGACGTTCTTATGTTGTTTACCTGGCTGAAGTACGGACTGTCATTGTCTTCTTTCAAGAATTATTTTATTATTATTATTATTATTATTATTATTATTATTATTATTATTATTATTATTATTAATTAGATTTGTATGCCGCCCCTCTCCGCAGACTCGGGGCAGCTCACAGCAGTGATAAAACAGCATACAATGACAAATCTAATATTAAGTCTAAAATAACAATTTTACATTAAAAACCTAAAAAAACCTTATATAAAACATACACACAAACATTCCATCCATAAAACTACATAGGCAAGGGGAGATGTCCAGTTCCCCCATGCCTGACAACAGAGGTGGGTTTTAAGAAGTTTACGAAAGGCAAGGAGCGTGGGGGCAGTCCTGATATCCGGGGGGGGGGGCTGGTTCCAGAGGGTTGGGGCCACCACAGAGAAGGCTCTTCCCCTGGGTCCCGCCAGTTGACATTGTTTAG
Source organism: Erythrolamprus reginae (assembly GCF_031021105.1). Lineage (NCBI taxonomy): Eukaryota > Metazoa > Chordata > Lepidosauria > Squamata > Dipsadidae > Erythrolamprus > Erythrolamprus reginae. The sequence continues at coordinate 41,776,514 of NC_091951.1, read as the reverse complement.
TTGACGGGACCCCGAGAAGGCCAACTCTGTGGGACCTAACCGGCCGCTGGCATTTGTGCGGCAGAAGGCGGTCTCGCAGATATTCTGGTCCGGTGCCATGAAGGGCTTTATAGGTCATAACCAACACTTTGAATTGTGACCGGAAACCAATCAGCAACCAATGCAGACTGTGGAGTGTTGGTGTAACATGGGCATACCTAGGGAAGCCCATGATTGCTCTCGCAGCTGCATTCTGCACAATCTGAAGTTTCTGAACACTCTTCAAAGGTAGCCCCATGTAGAGAGCTTTACAGTAGTCGAGCCTCGAGGTGATGAGGGCATGAATGACTGTGAGCAGTGACTCCTGGTCCAAGTAGGGCCGCAACTGGTGCACCAGGCGAACCTTGGCAAACGCCCCCCTCGCCACAGCTGAAAGATGTTTCTCTAATGTGAGCTGTGGATCGAGGAGGACGCCCAAGTTGCGGACCCTCTCTGAGGGGGTCAATAATTCCCCCCACCAGGGTGATGGACGGACAGATAGAATTGTCCTTGGGAGGCAAAACCTACAGCCATTCCATCTTATCAGGGTTGAGTTTGAGTCTGTTGACATCCATCCAGACCCCAACAGCCTCCAGACACCGGCACGTCACTTCCACTGCTTCGTTGACTAGACATGGGGTGGAGATGTACAGCTGGGTATCATCAGCATACTGATGATACCTCACCCCATGCCCTTGGATGATCTCACCCAGTGGTTTCATGTAGATGTTAAATAGTAGGGGGGAGAGGACCGACCCCTGAGGCACCCCACAAGGGAGAGACCTAGAGGTTGACATCTGACCCCCCACTAACACCGACTGCGACCGACCGGAGAGGTAGGAGGAGAACCACTGAAGAACAGTGCCTCTCACTCCCAACCCCTCCATCCAGCGCAGAAGGATACCATGGTCAATGGTATCGAAAGCCGCTGAGAGGTCAAGGAGCACCAGGACAGAGGATAAACCCCTGTCCTGGGCCCGCCAGAGATCATTCATCAACGCGACCAAAGCAGTTTCCGTGCTGTAACCGGGCCTGAAACCCGACTGTTGAGAGCCTAGATAATTGGCTTCTTCCAAGGACCACTGGAGCTGGAGCGCCACCACCTTCTCAACAACCTTCCCCATAAAGGGAGGGTTGGATACTGGACAATAGTTATTAAGGATGGCTGGGTCCAGGGAAGGCTTCTTGAGGAGGGGGCGCACAAGTGCCTCCTTGTATGGAGCCGGAAAGGACCCCCTCCCCAAAGAAGCGTTGACAATCTCCTGGACCCAGCTCCATGTCACCTCCCTGCTGGCCAAAACCTTTTAATTTTTCTGATAATCTTCCATTCAAATACTACAGGTAATCCTCATTGGTTGCTCAGCTATTCCCCAAAATGTTCCAATTTTCACGTACCCATCTGCCCTTTAATCATACCACTATATCATGTTGTATTCAACAACCAGACTGCATTTACAGCCATTTGCAGTGCTCTGTGGTCACACGATCATGATTTATGATGGTTTTGTCAGAAACTGATGTTTACTATTCCGGTTTCAGGTAAAATCTGCCCCATAAAGAATAATGAGTTCACTTAACAACTATGGTGTTTACCAGGGTTGGTTCCAATTATTTTTACTACTGTTCTGTGGGCCTGGCTTAATTTTGTGGGCCTACCTTAATTTTGTGGGTGTTGCTTGACAGTCATGTGACTGGCTGGAAGTGGTTTGGCAGCCGTGTGACTAGATGAGAGTGGCTTTGCAATCATGTGACTTGGTTGGGGAGGTGCTTGGTGATTATGTGACTGGGGGATCATATGACTGGGTGGGTGTGGCAACTTGACATCACTCACATACTTTCCCTCCCTCCCTCCCCCCCTCCCTCCCTTTCTCTTTCTTTCTTTCTTTCTTTCTTTCCTCTTTCTATTTCTTAATACCCTATACAAGCCCTACAGATTAATATAAGTGAATTTTATTCATATGTATCTTCATGTGATCTGCTACCTCTGCTAAAAGGAGTATGCCAGCAAAGGATTTAGAAGTCTTGGATACCTTAAAAATTGAATGGTTAATATCATAGAGCTACTAAAAATGATGCAGGAAGCACATTAAAACATTTAGGGTGGGTTTTTTTGTTAGTTTATGTCTAGTCCAGGTACTATTAGAGTATATTGTAGTGCAAATGCTAAATTCCTTTTTTTGGGGGGGGGGGAGGGGGGTTATAATTTTTTTATTGTTTTTCACACCTTGCAGAGATTTCAATTCACATACCTCAAATTAAAACACAATACAATATAATGTCAAATGCCAAATTCTTAATCAATTTTTTTCTAATTATTTATCCAATTTATTCTGGTACGTATCATGCATCCTGTGCTACCTCCTTTCCAAATACTATCATCCGGATTTTAGATATTGTTCTTCGCCTTCATTTGCATTTCATTTATATGAGAAAGCCATTAGGTTTGAAAGATTATGGAAAAACTGGTTGTTGGAAATTAAAGTATTTATGGTTTAAAGCAATCAGGTTATGAATGGAATAAGTGTATTGTAAAATAATTAGTTTCCATGGATTTTAAAGCTGGGATAGCTGATCCTTTTTTATTTAGGAGAGAGAAAGATGGTTTGATTTCTCTGTTGCTATTATTTACAGATGATATATAAACGAGGCAACAAGCATTGCAATCTTCGGAATGTTTAAAATGTATTAAAAATTACTAAAATTAACTAACCTTTTGTTGGTCCTCTACTAATGTCGTTAAAGTGTTAAAATCCCCATTGAAGACAGTTGATTTTATATAATGCTGCTCAATTTGCTCATTGCCCGCGTCACAGGCTCACACCCTTCCTTCCCTCCTGTAATTAGCTTTCTTGTTGCTAGCTTAGCCATGTAAACAGGTGGAATTGCTGTTCCTTCTTTATCTTTTGTGTATTGCCTCTTTCTTTCCCCAGGGGATATAGTAGAGTTATACTTTGGGTGTACTAATCATTACTTTCTCCCCCTTGTTGTTATTCCTCCCTTCCTTAGGTACCTACATTGTCTCCTCTGGCATCTTTTTTGTCCGTGGTTGTGTATTGGGTCTGCATTGTTCTACACCCCATCCCCCCACCGCGTCTCTATGCTCTTCCAATGTGCTCTCTTGCATGCAATTCGAGTTTGCCCCACCTTCATTATATTGATTGATTGATTTGTTTGTTTGTTTGTTTGTTTATTTATTCATTCATTCATTTATTTATTTTGTCCGATACACAATAATACACAATGAATGTTATAGACGATAGAGTAGAGAAGAAATACGAGATATAGGAGAGACTATAGGATAGGGGACGGAAGGCACTCTAGTGCACTTATGTGCGCCCCTTACTGATCTCTTAGGAATCTGGAGAGGTCAACCGTGGACAGTCAAAGAGTAAAATGTTGGGGGTTAGGGGATGACACTACAGAGTCCGGTAATGAGTTCCACGCTTCAACAACTCGATTACTAAAGTCATATTTTTTACAGTAAAGTTTGGAGCGGTTAATATTAAGTTGTTGTGTGCTCTTGTGTTGTTGTGGTTGAAGCTGAAGTAGTCTTTGATAGGCAGGACATTGCAGCATATGATCTTGTGGGCAATACTTAGATCATGTTTAAGGCATCGTAGTTCTAAACTTTCAAGACCCAGTATTGTAAATCTAGTTTTGTAGGGAATTCTGTTTCGGGTAGAGGAGTGAAGGGCTCTTCTGGTGAAGTATCTTTGGACATTTTTGAGGGTGTTAATGTCAGAAATGTGGTATGGGTTCCAAACAGATGAGCTGTATTCTAGGATGGGTCTGGCGAAAGTTTTGTAAGCTCTGGTAAGTAGTGTGAGATTTCCAGAGCAGAAGCTACGTAGGATTAGATTAACAACTCTTGAGGCCTTCTTGGCGATGTTGTTGCAGTGGGCTTTGACACTTAGATCTTTAGTTATTAGTATTCCAAGGTCCTTGACCGAGTGGGGATTATCTGTGATAATTTGTTTATTCAGTTTTTATTTGAAGTTCTGATTCTTTTTGCCGATGTGTAGGACAGAACATTTGCTGGTTGAGATTTGGAGTTGTCATGTGTTGGACCAGTCAGAAACTGAGTCTAGGTCTTTTTGTAGACCTTATGTCTATGAGGGTATGTGATATTTTCAGATCTCCATCTAACCTTAATGATCCATCCCCCCCAGGCCTTTGCTGGTATCTTAATGCCTGATATGCCAGTGGTATGTCAATGTGTCTGTTAAGTGAGTTTTTATTTGAAAACCAGGCTTCTTTCAGGAGATGGCCTCCCTTTGTTTTGTCAAACACCTGGAACTCGTATTCTTAGGACAGATGATATAGCGATTATAACAAAAAGTTGAACTAGAAGCAAAAGATATTGTATCTAGAATTACAAAGGAAATTCAGGATTAGAAATTTAGGGGAGATTAAACATTATTTGTGTCTTGATATAATGAAGATAAATAGAGGATTCAAAATTTTGCCAGCTAAGAAGGTTAGCCAATTGTTAAAAAGGTATAATATGGAGAATTGTAAAACTGCTAAAACACCAATAAGTCAGGGATTTACACATAGTGATATAAAATGTCCTTTATTTGATAAGGAAATGTATCAATCTCTAATTGGTAGTCTCTCATATTTGAATAATTGGTCTAGACCAGATATAGCCTACAGCGTAAATCAATTGGCAAGATATAATGCTGAACCAAATGAAAGCTATTGGCATGCAGCTAAGCAAATAATTAGGTACATAAAGCAAACAATACATTATTATTTATATTTAGAACCAAGAAATGAATTTAAGTGCATATGCTGATGCAAGACTTACTACTGATACAATGACCTGTAAGTCAACATCAGGTATAGTGGTTATGTTTTAGGCTATCTATTAGGCAACAACATATTAGTTTATTCAGTATGGAAGCAGGAGTCTCAGGTTTATCATTAATGTGTACAGAATTGGTGCATTATAAACAATTGTTAAAGGATATAGAAATTATTGTACATGAGCCATTTACTGTGACAATCAATTTGCCATTATTATGGTTAATAGTTTCGCTATGAAAATAAGGTCTAAACAAACTGATTTGATATATCTGAATGTTAGACAGTTTGTTTAAAATAAACTGGTTTAGTTAGAATACTGCATGACTGACCAGAATGTTGCAGATCATTTCACTAAAGCGTAAGGTGCAATTAAACACAAAGAGTGTTGTGAAAACTATGGGTTAAAGATGTAAGGTATTATAAATTGAACTACCCAAAGGGGAGAATGTTAGGACTCTGTCCATAACGGTTGGGTTGACAATATATATATATAAACCAACAATATGTGTTATAACTGAGCTATGTCTATTTAGCTGAGGTGTTGCAGACTGCCACAGGAGAGAGCTATAGTTCACCGCTTATTCCTCTGAGTCACTCACTCTGTTTCACTTTGTCTGGCTACTTACTGTTAGTGACTACTCACTCTTAGATATGCTCTGCCTTTTCTCTGCAATCTCTCTGCATTGTAGTTATATATTAGAGCTAAAATGGGTTGATTGCTTCGTTTGCTAATTATGACAAAGACAACTGGTAGGAAAGACTATGTACTTGGTAATATTTGGATTAACACATTTTAGTATAAGAACTTTCCTAATCTAAGAAATGTAACTTTCCTAATATAAGAAATGTAACTCTTCTTCAGAAGAAAGCATTTATTGTGAATGATGTAGTCTATTTTTTAATTTAAAAATTCACATGCAATTTAGTTTAGGGATTTCCCTACATAGATAGTAAATTCTTCTGCTTCTTCTCTATAAAATGATTGAGAGATGTATCAACCATCGAATAGATATTCTAATCAAACTTTGCTTCTGATGGCACTATCACTTGTGAATAAATTATGATAATCCGATTTAGTGTTTCCTCATTCATTTCTTCCTTCTCTCACTCAATTGATATACCATATTTTTGGAGTATAAGACGCACCTTTTTCCTCCCTAAAAGAGGCTGAAAATTTGGGTGTGTCTTATAGCCTGAATGTAGCTTTTTTGAAGCTTTTGTTAAAAGGCAGATTTTTATTTTTTAGGCCTACCCTACAACTTCCAAGAGAAACATTGGGAGTTTGGGATATGGGAAGGTGGCATGCGGAGCCATATCTGAGGGCACACAAGGCGTTGCTCTATGCCATCTTCACCGCGCATGCACAGGCTGCCCAGCTGACTTTTTACCATTTTGGCTGTTTTCACTCTTCTCAGGGTTCAGGGAAGCCTCCTGAAGCTTGAGGATGGCAAAAAATGGTCCAACTGGAAATTTGCTTGTATGCTCACACCCAGCTTCCTTTTTGCCGCAAAGGCAGTGAAGGGCTACCAAAGTTTTTACTACCAAATTCTGGGCATGGCTTATGCAGGATGCCCTGCATTTTCTTTCATCTTTCCTTGAAAATAGGATGTTCTGGGATGAAGGTCTATTTTCACTACCCCACTGCGTCATCCCCCCCCCCCGGTCTGGGCAGCAGGTCACCCCTGTGCCCAGATGTCTTCAGAAACTTCTTCGGCTTTGGACAGTTGCAGCCAGGCCTCACACACCTCGGCCCATTTCTTCAGCGGTGAGCAAGACTTTTCTGAAGACCTCTGCAGCCGATAACAGAGCTCCAGATCAATCTTGAGCTCTGTTATCAGCTACAGAAGCCTTCAGGAAAGCCTTGCATGCTGCAGAAGAAATGTGCAGAAGTGTGGGAGGCCTGGTTGCAACTATCTGAAGATAGGTAGTAGGACAGCTCCACAGCTTCAGTGAGGCCTGTGCACAGTGATGGGCTACCAAAATTTTTATTACCACACTGTGGGCATGACTTATGCATTTTGTTTCAACATCTTACATAGAAACATAGAAGACTGACAGCAGAAAAAGACCTCATGGTCCATCTAGTCTGCCCTTATACTATTTCCTGTATTTTATCTTACAATGGATATATGTTTATCCCAGGCATGTTTAAATTCAGTTACTGTGGATTTATCTACCACGTCTGCTGGAGGTTTGTTCCAAGGATCTACTACTCTTTCAGTAAAATAATATTTTCTCACATTGCTTCTGATCTTTCCCCCAACTAACTTCAGATTGTGCCCCCTTGTTCTTGTGTTCACTTTCCGAGTTAAAACATTTCCCTCCTGAACTTTATTTATAACTTTAACATATTTAAATATTTTGATCATGTCCCCGCTTTCCCTTCTGTCTCCCAGACTATACAGATTGAGTTCATGAAGTCTTTCCTGATACGTTTTATGCTTAAGACCTTCTGCCATTTTTGTAGACCGTCTTTGGACCCATTCAATTTTATCAACATCTTTTTGTAGGTGAAGTCTCCAGAACTGAACACAGTACTCCAAATGTGATCTCACCAGCACTCCATACAGCGGAATCACAATCTCCCTCTTCCTGCTTGTTATACCTCTAGCTATGCAACCAAGCATTCTACTTGTTTTCCATACCACCTAACCGCAGTGCTCACCCATTTTGAGACTGTCAGAAATCACTACCCCTAAATCAGTGGTTCTCAACTTGTGGGTCGAGACCCCTTTAGGGATCGAATGACCGTTTCATGGGGGTCACCTAAGACCACGGGAAGAGACAAATTTCCCCTGGTGTTAGGAACTAAAGCTTCTATTCTGGCACCTTGGGACAATTTTTACTATCCGACCAATCAGGTGTTGACAGTGGGGGTGTCCCTCTGACCTTCCTGCCAATCAGCCTAAAGCTCTGTTGGGAGAATTGATGCTAGACTTATGGTTGGGGGTCACCACAACATGAGGAACTGTATTAAGGGGTCGCGGTATTAGAAAGGTTGAGAACCGTTGCCCGAAATCCTTCTCTTCTGAAGTTTTTGCTAACACAGAACTGCCAATACAATACTCAGATTGGGGATTCCTTTCCCGCAAGTGCATTATTTTACATTTGGAAACATTACACTGCAGTGTCCATTGCCTTGACCACTTATCTAGTAAAGCTAAATCATTTGCCATATTATAGACGCCTCGAGGAATATCAACCCTATTGCACACTTTAGAGTCATCGGCAAATAGGCAAACCTTCCCTACCAAACCTTCCCCTCTGTCACTCACAAACATATTAAAAAGAATAGGACCCAGAACAGACCCTTATGGCAAACCCCTTGTAACTAGGCTCTGCTCAGAATACTTGCCATTAATAACAACACTCTGATATCTACGCTTCAGCCAGTTGCAAATCCACTGAACCATATGTACCACCAAAGACATACCTATCTTAAAATCTGGTCATTTTACACTCACATTATATCAATCCTCTGCAAGCTGCACTGGCTCCCTTTTGGTCTCTGGGCTCAATTCAAGGTGTTGGTTATTACTTTTAAAGTTCTACATGGCTCAGGGCCAGGTTATGTTCAAGACTGTCTTCTACCTCAATTTCCAGCGACCGGTAAGATCCCACAGAGTTGGTCTTCTCCAAATCCCGCCAGCTAAAAAGTGTCAGCCTTCTCTGTGGCTGCTCCAGCTCTCTGGAACCAACTACCCCCTGAGATCTGGACTGCCCCCACTCTGTTGGTCTTCCAGAAAGGATTGAAGACCAGGCTTTTTCAGCAGGCTTGAGGCCGTTGATCTCACAATTGCGAGATCTAGCCTGAATGATATTCGTTTAATTATTTGTTTAGCAGAGTGATGGCATTCGGGAAAAAAACTTTCCTTGTGTCCTTGTGTCCATGTACCGTACGAAAATAGACTAACAATACTGGATCTAGAAATCTTAGAACTACGACGCCTAAAACACGATTTAAGTATTGCACACAAGATCATATGCTGCAACGTCCTGCCTGTCAATGACTACTTCCGCTTCAACTGCAACAACACAAGAGCACGCAACAGATTCAAACTTAATATTAACCGCTCCAAACTTGACTGTAAAAAATATGACTTTAGCAATCGAGTTGTCGAAGCGTGGAACTCATTACCGGACTCAGTAGTGTCAACCCCTAACCCCCAACATTTCTCCCTTACACTATCCACGATTGACCTCTCCAGGTTCCTAAGAGGTCAGAGTAAGGGGCGTACATAAGTGCACTAGTGTGCCTTTCGTCCCCTGTCCAATTGTCTCTCCTTATCTTATGTATCATATATCTTTTCTTCCTTTCATATATGTTCTCCTCTATTTTTATATCTTTTCTTCTATCCTTTTCTTTATATGTAATACTACATGTCTTTTCTCTTCAATATGTATTGTGTATTGGACAAAATAAATAAATAAAAATAAAATAGTTGTCTTGATGTACAGTGTACTATACTGTCATTTTGAGGGTAGGAGTTGAAACAATTTATGTGTAGGATGCAAGCGGTCGGAAAATATTTTCATGGCCCTCTTATTTCCTCTGTCAGGCCGAAGCCATCATTTGGAAGGCAGGTTGTGGCAATAATTGTTTTTTCTGCAGCTCTGACATCTGGGGAAATAGATTTCTGAAAGTAGTTACCTAACTGTTCCCGTGCTAATTTATTTGTGTACCTGTTTCGCATGTTCTGTAATTTGGTGGCCTACCCTTTTCTTATTACAAAACATCAACTTTTGGATATTACGAGAGAAAAACGGTTGAAAACACTAAATCCAGTAAACAAAAGCGGGAAAACATGCTGCCTGGCTAACTGCTCTTTCCTCTTACTCAATTATATATAATTGCAAAATCAAAATTATTTGTCAAATATTGAAGATATTTGCAACCATGTAAAACAAAGCCACTGTTCTTCTTATTAGTATTGTTTAAAAATACAGGGTGCACCAGTTTTAAGTTAATAACTATTGATTTAATATTGTTGCTTTTACACAAATAGTAAATATTAATAAATATAACATACATACACCTAGGTGCTTTCGGGGTCCTCCATCATTTTTAAAAGTAGGAAGGGTTTCTGGGGAAAATAAATGCTGCTCTACATAAATACACTTCTGATGTTGAAATTATAGCCCTACACCCTTCAATGAGTGAAGCAGCTCATATATACCCACTGTCTTCGTGCCAGTCTTTTTCTCAATAGAGTCTCTGTTTTCCAAGGACATTGATGAGGAAAATATAGCACTGTTTTCCATCTTTCTTGAGATGTGAGATAAGAGGAAAAGGCTATGTCAGCATTAGTCCAGCTGTGATTGACTTGAGGGTGTCCCTCTCATGGGTTAGACAGGGGAAGATCACGTCATGGGGACTTATGGAAGAGAATATTTGTAGCTCAGAGTTGAACTGGTGTGTGTGTGTTTCTTTGGTTTGATTGTTTCCTTGCAAATGTTCCGTTACCCAACTAGGTAACAAGTAGTAGCGTTGATGATATTACCTATTGGGATAATGAAATGTCTGCAACAACCAAGCTCAGCAACCACCAAGGACTCCGTATGGGGACTTAGCAGGGAAAGAAAATGTTGACAGGGAAGGTTGTGTCTGGGTTAAGTACAAGTAAGGTAATGACTAAGATAAATCCTTCTCCCCGTCAAATACCAGAACCGGACCGTGGGCCTATTGATTAAATTCAATGTGCCACGATGTTTTAGAATAGTTTTGTCCAGATTTTTAAAAATGAATTTGTCTGTTATTTTAATAATTTTTTTTAATTCCTGTGGAATGTTTAAAAACTTGTGACTATGGTTATATTGGTCTAACCCTGGTTTTAATGATTTTTCAATATGCTTAGTAAAAACAACCAAGATACTGAAAGTAAAGACTAAAGCATATACAGTATTTTTAGCATACACTTTCAAGAACTAACATCTGTTGCAGCAATAAGGAAAATGCAGAAAGTTCAGGACCTTGCTTCTTTCCCACCAGATGTTGCATTTCCTAAGTAGTGTAGTATTTGGAGTAAGAAAGCCTATTCTGGGGAACATCCATGGTTCACTTAGTTCAGCAAGCTGCAACATATCGTACGCAACCAGATAAATCGGGAAGCTCGCAAGATTAGAGCAAAAATGAATGGCTGCTTTTCCCTAATTGCTAATAGTTAATATAAACTTTTCCCTACCTTCTAGAGGTAGTAAATAGCCACTGTCTAGTAATCATTGATAAACATTTCCTTGATGAAGGTATGGATTTGCCCAATCTCTTTATAAGCTAAAATTATAGGCGTCATCAATTCAGTTCAATTATTGGACATTCTTTTCAGCTGTTTTTGCTTTACTCAGTGTTTATTTATTGATTGATTGATTTCGTCCAATACACAATGAGGGTTATAGTGGGTATACACATAGTAAAATACATGATGAAAGTTATAGAGGATATACTCATAGTAAAATATATCTAAGAAAGGATAGAATAGAAGTTATAGGTATAGAACATATCAATGAAAGAATAGAAGCCTCCTGAAGCCTGGGGATGGCGAAAAACAGTCCAACTGGAAATTCGCTTGAATGCTTATGCCCAGCCTCCTTTTTGCCGCAGAGATCTTCAGAAACCTCTTCAGCTTTGGACAGTTGCAGTCATGCCTCGCACACCTTGCAGCCAGCAAGACTTTCCTGAAGGCCTCTGCAGCCGATAACAGAGCTCCAGATCAATCCTGAGCTCTGTTATCAGCTACAGAAGCCTTCAGGAAAGCCTTGCAGGCTGCAGAAGAAATGGGCAGAGGTGTGGGAAGACTGATTGCAAGTATCTGAAGATAAGTAGTAGGACAGCTCCACAGCTTCAGTGAGGCCTATACACTACTCAAAATTTCCACTACCAGTTCTCCAGCTGGATTTCACCCTTGATTAAGAGGGTCTTTTTTGAGGGAGCGGGATTAATTAAAAGCCTGTCTCAAATCAAAATGTAACAAATCTAGCAATTTTTTATATTGACAGCAAAAGCGATGCAAATTTTAGTAGTCTTCTTATTTGTCTTCCAAGTCCCCACAAGTCAGTCTCTGAAAGGACAATGGGTGCTTCCGGAAGGTTCTCTGATGCAGCTTGTCATCATTTCTCTAGGTTTTAAAGAGAAGTCTTGACTGATTCCTGTGAGAAATAAACACACAACCATTATTCTGAAGCCAACAAAACTGTAGCTAGGTTTTCAAATGGTGCCTTTGAGATGTGGATGCCATTTTCAAAGAGGTTCAACCTAACTGGCAGCCCCTCCCAGTAGGCCAAGACACAGGCAAAGCAGAGATTCCAGGAATGCTCTTCTCTGTGGTAAGGTAGAATAAGAGAATTATTATTTTTGTTTATTATTTGTATCTTGCCTTTATTATGTTTACAAATAACCCCAGGTGGAGAACATACCCCACACTCCTTCTTCCTCCTATTTTCACAACAACAACACTTTGAAGTGTGTTGGGATGAGAGTCTAAAATCAGCCTATTTATTGTAAGGGGAACACAGAGTACCTTAAATGCAGGGGTGGGCTACTGCCCAAAAGCATTGGGGAGGGGGATATGCAGTGGGGTAGTGAAAATGGAGCTCCACCCCAGAACACCCAATTTGCACTGAAAGGTACTGAAAGAAAATGCAGAGTGTCCTGCATAAGCCACAGCCACAGTGTGGTAGTAAAAATTTTGGTAGCCCTTCGCTGCTTCTTGAAATTGTCACCAGGTTACAAGTTATTAGACATTGAAATCTAATCTTACTAAGGCAGGATTAGAACTCACAATCTCCTATATGGTGGAAAAAGAAAATCAAATTAAGATGTTTTATAGATGGCACCTTCCACCATATAGAATTTCCAAAATGTTTCCAACAGTTTCACCTATATGTTGGAAATGTAAAAAAGAAATTGGCACATGTATTACCATGTATGGTGGACATGTTTAGAGGCAAACGAATACTGGAATAAAGTAGAGAAATGGATAAATGAAATAACAAAGGAGAAGATTAAAAAATCTCCCGAATTTTTCTTATTGGGTATTTCAAATATTAAGTATAAAAAAGAAATTTATTATTTAATAATACATATATTGGTTGCGGCAAGAATTACATTTGCGCAGAAATGGAAAGATAAGGAAATACCAAAGGATGCAGAAGATTATAAAAAAATTATGGAATGTGCAGAATTAGATATGATGATAAAATGCTTGAATAATCAAGTAGAAACAGAATATTATAAAATATGGAACAAATTGTATGAATGGTGGGATTTTAAAAATAATATTACAAGTTAAAGCAACAAGAATTTATAACTTTTTGAACTTATAGTTTTGAAATTTTATAAGTTAGAGTTTAATAGTTTAAAAAAGGTTTACAGTAGAATAAATTTAGATATGCTATTTACTATATTATATGTTTTTGAATAAGTATTTTACAGACAAAGTAATCAATTAACATATAGAGTTAAATTTAATAAATATCTAATATAAATGTATGTTATTTTTCTATTGATCTGACTATAATTAGATTTTTATTTTTTGTAGTAGTTAGACTTCTAAGATAAGCGGAGCAATGGCAGCTCCTTGAGTGTTTAATGTTGTGTGTCTTTGTTTGTCCTTTTAAAAAAAAGTCAATAAAAATACTTTTAAAAAAAAGAACACAATCTCCTGATATCTAGCCTAGTGCCTTAATCTTAACCTTAAAAGTCTTTCCAAGGTGCTCTGTATTCCCCTTATATCAAACATGGAGGGCTTTGTGGAATTAATATGCAGGACCCAAAGCATGCAACCAAGTCTTGCTGCAGTATTTACTATTAAGTGCACAGGAGAAATTCCCTCGAGAAAATTGTGGGTGGAACTCTTGAAGAGAAAATGATTCTATCAAGCTTGTTCCAGCTTGGATGTTTAGGAAAATAGGACCCTCAAATCCATTTATAGCTAAAGGTATATTTTTTACTAAAGTCAAGTGGTTACAGCGTAAAGAAAGTGGATCTCAATATTCCTGTGCAAACCTGCCTTTTCCCCTTCTCCAGGGCCCTCCCATCTTCACCAGTTTTAAGACTCCAATAATATTAGAAGTTTTGGTAACCGGTTTAACGTTCGGTGCCTCTTTGGTGAACTTTCCCATTCCATTTTTATGCTCATGTTGTTGGATCAACTGGTCTGTTCCAGACTGGCACCTCTGGATTCTATCATCCTGTCATTCCCCTTCCCTACATCCTGATTCTCCCCTCCCTGCATTTTATGGCAAGATGCCAGCGAAGCAAAGTAGGCTAAAGCCATTGCGATGGCATACCTGACAGATTCACTCATAGTTATACATTTCAAAATGGAGGAGGATTTATATGCATGCATACACATTGGGAATTAATAACACAATTAATCTTAAGTTATTTCCCTCCGCTTCTGTTGTCTAGAGAGGACAATGGTCTTAGAAGTAATATTTGTACCTTGAGATTCAGGGATGCTTATGGGAATGTTCTGATAATATTCATCAATGGGCTGCAAGAAAACATTCCCAATGTCTCCATTTGTCTATTAAATAGTCCCATTCATCTGAAAACTGATTTCCCCGACAGGCTGAATTTCATTCTCATGCTTTCTCTTTCTCAGCCCTGCAGAATCTTCTCTATAAGTTACTTTTTGTGGCTCATTCCTTGCTTCCCTATGTCCAAGTTCTTTATTTGTTTATGCTGAGATCTACAGGTTTCTCCAGGTTCCTCTTCCACAAAGGCCATTGGCAACAGCTTGGAGAGCTTCCATTTCACACAGCGAAGCTGAGCTACAAAAGTGCTATTTAAAAATGGTTTCGAATGCCGATGTGAAATTTACTATTTAGAAAGAAGTCCAGCCCCCTTCTGAAATCATCCCACTTGATCCCAATTGCCGGCCCTTGCCAAACACTGGATTCCTACCTTGTGTCTTGTTCCTAGTCCAATGAAACAGAATCACCTTTGGACTTCTCTGCAGAACAAAGAAAAATGAAATATCAGAATAATGTCTACACCTTATCACTAAAGAATCTGAATCTAGAAGTAGGATTCAAAGTGTTGGTTATGATCTTTAAAGCCCTTCATGGCATTGGACCAGAATATCTCCGAGACCGCCTCCTGCCGCATGAATCCCAGCGACCGATTAGGTCCCACAGAGTGGGCCTTCTCCGGGTCCCGTCAACTAAACAATGTCGGTTGGTGGGCCCCAGGGGAAGAGCCTTCTCTGTGGCGGCACCGGCCCTCTGGAACCAACTCCCCCCAGAGATTAGAACTGCCCCTACTCTTCCTGCCTTCCGTAAACTCCTTAAAACCCACCTTTGCCGTCAGGCATGGGGGAACTGAAACATCTCCCCCTGGGCATGTTTAATTTATACATAGTATGCTTGTGTGTGTGTCTGTTAGTATATGGGATTTTTTAAATCTTTAAATATTTTAAATTTAGTCGGATTATTTATGATTTGTTCCACTTGTTGTGAGCCACCCCGAGTCTTCGGAGAGGGGCGGCATACAAATCCAAATAATAAATAAATAAATAAATTCTGAGGATTCCAAGGCATCAAACATTATTGTTCGTCACATGGTCAGCCAGATGTTTATACTGGATTTGACATTTTTTGTCCACCTACTCAATCCTTCCGAAAAAGCTAGAATGGACAGATATTTTTTAATAGTATTAAAGTTATCATTGCAGGATATAAGCTATTCCAAATAAAGCTGCCTTTTGCAATTGACTGAGGAATTTTGTCAATGACGATCATTGTCAAGTGGTGAATCTGATGTTTGGGGATTTGGGCGATGGGCAATCTCTATATTTGATATATAAATGATTAAAAAAAATATTTTTCATCAACCATTACTCCCTTCCAAAGGCAGAACTAATAGCTGAACTTACGTGTCTCTTCAACCTTTGAAAGAAGGCTCTTTAAAAAATCACAGTGCTCTATCACCCTTTCATGGTATGGCTTAGTACTAAGAAGGAAGGAATTCTGCTTTCTGGCATTATAGAGAGGCCACCTATCCTTGGTGGCTGCTGACCCATTGGGATTCCTAAGGAGAAAGAAAAGGACATTGATGGAAACCATCCTACCATCTTTCGAACCAACCTAGGAATAAGGAGAAATTTCCTGACAGTGAGAACAATTGATCAGTGGAACAGCGAGCCTACAGAAGCTGTGAGTGCTTCATCGCTGTAGGTTTTTAAAAAGAGATTGCACACCTGCTTGGCAACTGCTTGAGCAGAAGATTAAGCTAGCAGACCTCCAAGGTCCCTGTTATTCTTATGTAGCTTTTTTGCAAAGAGCCTGGTTTTGACTTGAGAAACTACCACCAAGGGGAATTCCCAAAGGGGACTTTTATTTATTTATTTATTTTATTTATTTATTTATTTAGATTTGTATGCCGCCCCTCTCCGCAGACTCGGGGCGGCTCACAACAAAGTGAAAAAACAATTTACAACAAATCTAAATTTCTACTAAAAACATTTAAAAACTTTTAGGGAAGGGGGCAGTGGAATTAGCAGCCCAACCTCTTTAATACATTTTTTGGCTCATTCCCAATATTTCCTAGTCGTACCACAAATAATTACAACGATTTAACACAAATTAATTTTACAGAAAATATTTTTGAAAAGGCATTACTCAAGTAAAAACCATCTCTATCTATTGGAGCTGATGTACTATGTGCATGCTTCTTTAAAAAGTTCATCACAGCCTTAGCTGAACCTCTAAGCCTAATCTTTGATAAATCATCCCTATTTTCAAAAAAGAAGATTCCAGCAAGGTCAAAAAGTAAAGACCAATTTAATTATGTTGTATCACCTGCAAAGCCATGGATCAATAATAAACCAATCAATTATCCTCCACATAGAAACTAACAACCTACTCTCTAACAAACAATTTAGTTTCAGGAAAAAAATAATCTTGTAATCTGCAATCCCCTACATTGCAAAAACATATGGACAACTCAATCAGGGTAAAGCAATAGATTCAAATTACAAAGACTTTTGTAAAGCCTTTAATTCAGTGGTACATGTCAAACTGCTTCTGAAACCAAAATCTTATGGCATCTCTGGACCTCTACATGATTGGATAACTACGCTCCTGTAAAACGGAAAACAAGAGGTTAAAACAGAGAGTTCTCTATCAAATCCTGCACCTGTCAATAGTGGTGTCCCTCAGGACAGTGTTCTAGGACCTACACTCTTCATGTTTTACATAAATGACCTGTTATCACATTAAAATGGCATTGGACCAGAATACCTCTGGAACCGCCTTCTGCCGCACGAATCCCAGCGGCCAATCAGGTCCCACAGAGTTGGCCTTCTCTTGGTCCCGTCAACTAAACAATGCCATTTGGCGGGACCCAGGGGAAGAGCCTTCTCTGTGGCGTCCCCGGCCCTCTAGAATCAACTCTCCCCAGAGATTCAAATTGCCCCTACCCTTCCCGCCATCCGCAAGATGTTGAAGACCTATCTATGTCACCAGGCATGGAGGAAATAACTATTTTCTCCCCACCACCACCTTTTTTCCTGACTGTAATATATGAGAATGGTGTGATTGTGCAGTAATTATTGCTTTTAATATCTGTTGGTTTTAAATCTTGTTTTTTTAACTCTATTGGATTTGTATTTTATGTATTGTTGTTGTTGTTGTTGTGAGCCGCCCGAGTCTTCAGAGAGGGGCGGCATACAAATCTAATAAATCTAAAAAAAAATATCTAAAAGCAAATGTGTTCTCTCCTCTGATGATGTCAGACTATTTAACACCACAGACAATACTGCTACCCTTCAAATACAGCTCACTTGTCTGGAATGTGCATTGCATATTGGACATTAATACAGTTGAGCCCAGAAATATTTCACAAGAAGAGTCATCCTCTCCTCAGCTCGCAACAGAATACCTAATTCCACCAGAATTGAAATTTTGGCCTTAGATAGCTTAGAACTTAGCCACCCCGAGTCTTCGGAGAGGAGTGGCATATATATTTTTATTATTAAATAATAATAATAATAATAATAATAATAATAATAATAATAATAATAATAATAATAACAACTGTGTCACCTTTGAACCAATCTAAATGTAGTCCATAAAATTATCTGCCACAATGTCCTACCTGTCAATGACTACTTACTTCAGCTTCAAACACAAGAATACACAAGCACACAATAGAAACAAACTTAATGTAAACCACTGCAAACCTGACTGCTGAAATACGACTTCAGCAACAGAGTGATCAATGCCTGGAATTCACTACCCGATTCTGTGGTTTCTTCCCCAAACCCCAAAAACTTTAACCTTAGACTGTCTACTTTCGACTTCACCCCATTCCTAAGGGGTCTGTAAGGGTCATGCAAAAGTGCACCACTGTGCCTACCCTCCCTGTCTTACTGTCCTATTCTCCTCATTTATCTGTACTTACTTTGCTTATGTTTATAGCTATACCTGCTGTTTTGTAAAACAAAGGAACAAACAAAATATCTATAAGTGACACTATTAAAAATTCCAGGGCTGTTCCCAGTACTGGTAGTCCTTGACTTACAACTATTCATTTAATGCCCATTCAAGGTTACAATGGCACTGAAACAAGTGATTTACAACTGATCCTTGCACTTTGCAACTATTCCAAATATCCTCGTGGTCATGTGATCAAAATTTGGCTGCTTGCAAATTGGCATGTATTTACAAGGGCTGCAATGTCCCAGGGTCACATGATCACCATTTGCAACCTTTCCAGATGATTTTCAACAAGCAAAGTTAGTGGAGGAAGCTGGATTCACATAATCATATATTTTACTTAATAATTGCAATGATTTGCTTAATAACTGTGGTAAGAAGGGCTTTAAAATTGCTCAGGCAGGGGGTTGGACTCGATGACCTAACGGTCCCTTTCAACTCTATTAATAAAATAAAAAATAAAAATAAAATAAATAACGTGCATTGCTTTTATGGCTGCATTACTTTAGATATAAAGTGCATTTGTTGAACAGAACGGCTTTCTTTGAATTTCAAAAACAAATTTATAGAAATAAAGTGAAGCACTTACCCAGTTCTGGCAAACTCTGCCCAGTAGTGCATGATTTTACTGCTCAGCCTGGCTTCAGCCTCTGTGATTGGTTTATTGACAGGCATCACTGATTCAAGGGTTCCAAAAACATAAGGAATCTCAGCAGTGTGAAATGCCCCAATCCATTCAGGCCAAACTGACCATGAAGGGTGATGTGCGAATAAATAGACATATACAGGACTCCCTCTTTTCCTGATATTTCTTGCAGCCTCCCTCAATGGGCAGGCAAAGATCCGATCCGTATAGAAGCGGGACAGAGCGGAGCGGTATCGTTCTCGGAGGGGTTGTCCTTTACTGTATTTCATTGCAATAGCCCGAATAACATCTTCAGTTGCATTTGGCACCAAGAGCTGTATCCCTTTCAGAAGCTGTTCCTCATTGATGAGATTGTCAGTGACGTTAGGGAAAACAAAGGGGACAAATTGGGCTCCGTCATCAGAGTTTGCACCTGTGAGGACTGGTTTGAGCTGAATTTTACCCTCCTCCATGAGCTTTTCTGGATTACCAGGCAAAAAACCCCCATCTATAGTTGGCCTGAATGGAAAATTTAAAAGGAGGCCATCTTTAAAGGCCATAGCTATTTCATTCTGAATAAGTTCAGGAACATTTTTTGTTTGTAGACATTGCACTATGCTGGTATTATTGTCCTTGGAACAACCTAGCAGACGAGCGAATTCCAGAGTTGACTGTTCGGCTTCCTCAGGAGACTTCCAAGCATAGAAGGCACTGGCTGTTCCACTCTGGATCACCGCTTGAGCAAAAAGGTCCTTGCTTTTTGGTGCAAGAAGATGGAAATTCACACAAGCTGCTCCAGCACTCTGGCCAAAAATGGTCACCCGAGAAGGATCTCCCCCAAAGGCAGCCACATTCGCTTTTATCCACTTCAGGGCCAGCTGTTGGTCCCATAAGCCTAGGTTCCCTGGAGCAGCTCCTGGGAAGTAAAGAAAGCCCAGGGCTCCCAAGCGATAATTGATGGTGACCACAATCACATTCTCAGTGGCAGCCAAAGATGTTCCATTGAACACATCCACAGAAGACGTGCCCGTTAAAAACCCCCCTCCATGTATCCAGACCAAAACTGGCAGTGGTGAAGAAGGTTGTGAATGTGGCGCCCAGATGTTGAGGGAAAGGCAATTTTCTGACAGTGGTGTTTTAGGAGCCCATATCCCTGCATCGGGGGCATCCTGGGAAATAAATTGAGGACAGGAATTGCCAAAGCTGGTGGCTTCCAATGTTTGATTCCATGGCTGATGTGGGCGAGGTTTCTGGAAGCGCAACTTCCCCAGGGGAGGCTCAGCATAAGGAACGCCTAGATAGGCTGTCACAGGTACAAGGCCAGACAGAAACTGCTTGCCTTTAATAGGGCCACTGCCGGTCATGACCACTGTGTTCCCTTTGGAAGCAGAACTGGAGGCTAATGTAAAGGGGAGGAGGAGGAGGCAGCACAAGAGAGACAGGCAAAGCAAACAAGGCATTGCAATAGTAGTACGAGTCGGTGGACCTGGAAAAAATTACAACCAATATGAGATTATTCCAATACTGTGTAAACCCACCTTATGCCAATTCATGATTACTTTACTGTGATGGTGGGGCTACTTTTGTGCTGAAGGCACCAATGGTGAGCAGGGAATGACTTAGTTATGTTGTGTGGAGAACGTTCTAGAAGAACCGCTTAGAACTCTTGATTACTGATTCCGTGGCTCAGCGATGTGACATTTTTACACAGAATTGATTAGATTATATTGGAAGGCACCTTGTAGGCCATCTAATCCAACCCCCCACTCTAGCAGGAATTCCTACACCACTTCGGACAAATGGCAGTCCAATCTCCCTTTGAAAGTCTCAAGTGTTGGAGCTCTCACAACATCCGCAGGGAAGCTATTCCACTGGTTGATCACTCTCACAGTCAGAAGTTTTTCTTTCTTTCTTTCTTTCTTTCTTTCTTTCTTTCTTTCTTTCTTTCTTTATTTATTTATTTATTTATTTATTTATCAGATTTGTATGCCGCCCCTCTCTGCAGACTCGGGGCGGCTCACAGCAATAATAATACAATGTAAACAAATCTAATATTTAAGTTAATTTAAAAATCCCAATTTAGAAACCAATCATAAATGCATAAATTTTATAAGCCTATGGGGGAGGGAAAGTTGTCAATTCCCCCATGCCTGACGACAGAGGTGGGTTTTAAGGAGCTTACGAAAGGCTAGGAGGGTGGGGACAGTCCTGATATCCGGGGGGAGCTAGTTCCAGAGGGTTGGGGCCGCCACAGAGAAGGCTCTTCCCCTGGGTCCCGCCAGCCGACATTGTTTAGTCGACGGGACCCCGAGAAGGCCAACTCTGTGGGACCTAACCGGACACTGAGATTCGTGCGGCAGAAGGTGGTTTCACAGATATTCTGGTCCGGTGCCATGAATGGCTTTATAGGTCATAACCATATTTCCAGGTTGAATCTCTCCTTGGTCAATTTCCATCCATTATTCCTTGTCTGGCCTTCTGGTGCCTTGGAAAACAGCCTGACCCCCTCCTCTCTGTGGCAGCCCCTCAAATATTGGAACACTGCTATCATATCTCCCCTGTCCTTCTCTTCGCTAGACCGGCCATGCCCAGTTCCTGCAACTGCTTTTTGTATATTATAGCTTCCATTCCCCTAATCATCCTAGTTGTTCTCCTCTGCGCTTTCTTTGGAGTCTCAATGTTTTTTTTGTAGGGTGTGGTGACCAAAATTGGATGCAGTACTGAAAGTGTGGTGTAACTAAGGCTTTATAGAGTGGTAGTACCCCCGTAGTCCTAGATTGTATCCCTGTATTAATGCAATTTATGATTGCATTGGCTTTTTTGGCTGCTGCTGAACATTGCTGGTTCATATATAGTTGGTAGTCCACCAAGATTCCAAGATCCCTCTCACAGTCACTGTTATTGAGTGTGGTTTCACCCAGTATATCTTTGGTTT
Organism: Erythrolamprus reginae; assembly: GCF_031021105.1. Lineage (NCBI taxonomy): Eukaryota > Metazoa > Chordata > Lepidosauria > Squamata > Dipsadidae > Erythrolamprus > Erythrolamprus reginae. The sequence goes on along the minus strand of NC_091951.1, from coordinate 41,754,690 downwards.
TTCTTATCTAGGTGTAGGATTTTAGTTTTCTGTGCATTGAGTTTCATTTTGTTAGATTGGGTCCAGTGTTCAAGTATGTCAAGATCCATCTGGATCCTGAGCCTGTCCTATGGGGTATTAGCTACTCCCACAAGCTTGGTATCATCTGCAAATTTGGCCAGTTCCCCTTCTGTTCCCTCATCTAGGTTGTTTATGAAGATTTTGAAGAATGCTGGGCCTATGAAATTGAGATACATTCCAAGTCTTCTATCAATCAGAGTAGTTATCTTGTCAAAGAAGGAGCAAGATTTGTTTCACACAAGTGTTCTGGGTTACGTTTTATGAGATAGGCCAGAAAAGGGTATACAAGGTTTGATGCCTTTCCAGAAGGTCAAACGGTGGGAGCAGACCTCAATTTAGGTGGAGAGATAATCCATAGAGTAGGGCTCATAGATGAGTTCCTCCCGGTTCAGACCGGGTTACCCAAACCGGTAGCAAACCACTGATGATGTCATGGAGCCAATTCTGTCGGTGCTGGTCCACGGATGCCACCATCTCTTTTTTTGGATATTTTTTGGGGGGATTTTGGGAATTTTTTGCTGATCTTTTTCTTCTGCACATGCACAGAAACTGAGTTTTGAGCACTGCGCATGTGCCGCCATCTTGTCTTTGCCTTTTTCTAAAGCAATGGTTCTCAACCTGGGGGTCGGGACCCCTTTGGGGGTGAAATGACTATTTCACGGGGGTTGCTTGAGACCCTGGGAAAAGACAAATTTCCCCTGGCATTAGGAACTAAAGCTTCTACTCTGGCATCTTTTGAACATATTTTTACAATCCGACCAATCAGGTGTTTACAGTGGGGGCGTCTCTCTGACCTTCCTGCCAATCAGGTCAAAGCTCTGTTGGGAGAATTGGTTCCACAACACAAGGAAATGTATTAAGGGGTTGCGGCCTTAAAAATCTTGAGAACCACTGTTCTAAAGGATTGTTTTGGGAATTATCGGTACTGTGCATGCGTGTTTGAAGTGCGGAATGCCCATGCTGTACAGGCACATGTCGTGGGAGGAAGCACATTGGCAGTGAGGTAAGTTAGAACTCACGCCTGATGGGGATCCCCTTCTAGATCTTATGGCCTTGCCAGCCCAAGGATGTCTGAGGCTCCAGTTTGTAAGTAATATGCCTTCAACAAAGAAATATTGGCGTAATGGTGAGAGAAGGTGGCACCCTACAAATGCAACTCTGGCATGTGTACAGTCATTATTGGATCTCCTCCCATGATTTTTTTATTTATTTATTTTTTTTATTTTGTCCAATACACAATGAGGGTTTTAGTGGGTATATATCGATATACACATAGTAAAATACATGATGAAGGTTATAGAGGAGATACTCATAGTAAAATATATCTAAGAAATAATAGAAAAAAAGATAAATAGAACATATCAATGAAATAATAGAAGAAGAGATATAGGAATAGAAGAAAGCTATAGGAGATACAGCAGAGCAATAGGACAGGGGACGGAAGGCACTCTAGTGCACTTGTACTCGCCCCTTACTGACCTCTTAGGAATCTGGATAGGTCAACCGTAGATTATCTAAGGGTAAAGTGTTGGGGGTTTGAGGATGACACTATGGAGTCCGGTAATGAGTTCCACGCTTTGACAACTCGGTTACTGAAGTCATATTTTTTACAGTCAAGTTTGGAGCGGTTAATATTAAGTTTAAATCTGTTGTGTGCTCTTGTGTTGTTGTGGTTGAAGCTGAAGTAGTCGCCGACAGGCAGGACGTTGCAGCATATGATCTTGTGGGCAATACTTAGATCTTGTTTAAGGCGTCGTAGTTCTAAACTTTCTAGGCCCAGGATTGAAAGTCTAGTCTCGTAGGGTATTCTATTTCGAGTGGAGGAGTGAAGGGCTCTTCTGGTGAAGTATCTTTGGACAACATTGATAGCAATGTTTGCCATCAACCGAGTTAATGGCAGTGCATTAATCCTTATGAACCCTTTACGTAAGCAGTCTTGTGTGTCTGGGTGATTAGTATTAGATTATGACATTCACTGTGGAATTTTATGGAAGCAAAAGTTGGAATTTAAATGAGCAGGCTAGGAACTTTAATGTGAGAGAAGCCAAGAAAAGAAAACAATGGATCATCGAGCAAATCAACTCAGCATTCCCACTTGAAGTACAAGTGACCTGGGTCAAATTATTCTACTTTAAAGGGGAATAGATGTAGCTCAGAATTGATTCTCATATTCTGGTCAATCAAGGAAGAGAGGGAAGATTGGCCTACCTGGGAACATTTCCCAAAGCAGATGGACAGGGGAGTTTATATAAAGCTATTGTAAGTTTGTATCACAATAGGAAAAAATAGAATAGAATAGAATAACAGAGTTGGAAGGGACCTTGGAGGTCTTCTAATCCAGTGTTTCCCAACCTTGGCAACTTGAAGATATTTGGACTTCAACTCCCAGAATCCCCATGCTGGCTGGGGGATTCTGGGAGTTGAAGTCCAAATATCTTCAAGTTGCCAAGGTTGGGAAACACTGTAATCCAACCCTCTGCTTAGGCAAGAAACCCTACACCAGTGATGGTGAACCCATGGCATGGATGCCACAGGTGGCACGTGGAGCCATATCTGCCGGCACACAAGCCATTGCCCTAGCTCAGCTCCAACATGCATGTGCATGCTGGCCAGGTGATTTTTGGCTCACAGGGAGATTATGGGAAGGTGTTTTTGGCCTACAGAGGTCCTCTGGGGGAATGGAGAGGGTCTACTGGGCCCACCAGAAGTTGGGAAATGGGCTATTTCTAGCCCCCAGAGGGCCTCCAGGGGAAGGGGGAGGTCATTTTCACCCTCCCCAGGCATTGAGATATGGATGTGGGCACTCGGACATGCGTGATAGTGCACGCACACACACTTTTGGCACCCATAGGAAAAAAGATTCGCCATCACTGCCCTACACCATTTCAGGCAAATGGTTATCCAACATTTTCTTAAAAACTTATAGTTTTGGAGCATTCACAACTTCTGGAGGCAAGTTGTTCCACTGATTAATTGTTCTAACTATCAGGAAATTTCTCCTTAGTTCTAAGTTGCTTCTGTCCTTGATTAGTTTCCACTGATTGCTTCTCTTTCTATCCTCAGGTGCTTTGGAGAATAGCTTCACTCCCTCTTGTTTGTGGCAGCCCCTCAGAGGTAGGAAAACTGTTATCATGTCTCCCCTATTCCTTCTTTTCGTTAAACTAGACATACCCAGTTCCTGCAACCATTCTTCATATGTTTTAGCCTCAAGTTCCCCAATCCTCTTTGTTCTCTTCTCTGCACTCTTTCTAGAGTCTCCACATTTTTTTTTACATCGTGGTGACCAAAACTGAATGTAGTATAACCCTAACCTTATAAAGTGGTATTAACGCTTCATATGATCTTACCCAGCTCTTTGCTTTGATCAAAAATAAAATCGGATATTTTTTCCAAGCCTCATCTTGGGTTTCTCTCTTTGGCATCCTGGTGACTCAAGTACGTTTTGGGACCTTACACTATAACATTTCAGACAAATGGTTATAGAAACATAGAAACATAGAAGACTGACGGCAGAAAAAGACCTCATGGTCCATCTAGTCTGCCCTTATACTATTTCCTGTGTTTTATCTTAGGATGGATATATGTTTATCCCAGGCATGTTTAAATTCAGTTACTGTGGATTTACGAACCACGTCTGCTGGAAGTTTGTTCCAAGGATCTACTACTCTTTCAGTGAAATAATATTTCCTCACATTGCTTTTGATCTTTCCCCCAACTAACTTCAGATTGTGTCCCCGTGTTCTTGTGTTCACTTTCCTATTAAAAACACTTCCCTCCTGAACCTTATTTAACCCTTTGACATATTTAAATGTTTCGATCATGTCCCCCCTTTTCCTTCTGTCCTCCAGACTATACAGATTGAGTTCATGAAGTCTTTCCTGATACGTTTTATGCTTAAGACCTTCCACCATTCTTGTAGCCCGTCTTTGGACCCGTTCAATTTTGTCAATATCTTTTTGTAGGTATTGACAAAATTGAACGGGTCCAAAGACGGGCTACAAGAATGGTTATCCAATCTCTTGTTAAAAACCTCCATTGTTGGAGCACCCACAACTTCTGGAAGAAGCCATTCCACTGATTTTAATTATTCTGTTAGGAAATTTCTTCTTAAGGCTAAGTCAGTGATGGCGAACCTTTTTTCCCTCGGGGGCCGAAAGAGTGTGGGTTTGTGCTATCGTGCATGCTTGAGTGCCCACACCCATAATTCAATGCCTGGGGAGGGTGAAAACAGCTTCTCTCACCCCCCCCAGAGGCCCTCTGGAGGCCAGAAATTTCTTGTTTCCCAAGAAATGGCCTATTCTGGTGCACCCAATAGGCTAATGTTTTGCTCTCCCCAGGGTCCAAAGGCTTCACTGGAGCTGGGAAAGAGTACAAACATCCTCCCCCATCTCCTTGGAGGCTCTCTAGAAGCCAAAAATGCTCTCCGAGAGCCTCTGTCTGTGTCAAAAATCAGCTGGCTGGCACACACATGCATGTTGTAGCTGAGCTAGGGCAGCAGCTCACGTGCCAGCAGGTATGGCTTCATGTGCCACCTGTGGTACCCGTGCCATAGATTCACCATCACTGTTCTAAGTAGTTCCAGGCAGCATGAATCATACTTTAACTCCCTTTGATCCTCACCTTCATGCTTTCAAATGGTTACTGAGTAAGTGGTGGTTAAGGGATGTCATATGTACCAACAAAGACTTTGTGACAAATACAATTTACTAGTTTTTTGTATGTTCTTCTCTTATTACTATAAATATTAGAAATGTTTCAAGGCAAATTGAATATAACCCATCTCATTAATTTGAATCTGACCACTTGATCAAATGGCAACTGATTTTAAATGATAAAAGGTTATGAAATCTTGAAATGTAATCATGGAATAATGATAATACACTTGTGATTTCATATTGTGGTGAAGTAATAATAATAATAATAATAATAATAATAATAATAGATAAATTCAATTGCAAAAGGCAGCTTTACTTAGAACAGCTGACAACCTGTGACAATACCTCTAACATAGGAGTGTGAAACGTGCGGCTCGCAGGCCAGATGAGTTATGTGCTGGCCGTGCCCAGTTTAGCGAAGGGGAAAAAAGTCCCGATATGTCATGTGATGCTGCCGTGATGATGCAAGTTTGACAATCCTGCTCTAACATCAAAAACACCAATATCTGCCTATCCCAGGTCTTTAGGAAGGACTTGACAAGTGGACAAAAAACCCAAATCCAGTCTGAACATCTGGCTAGCTGTGAGATGAACCAGTAATTCAAAATGCCCAATTCAGCCTAAACAGTCGCTGGACTATGCTTTGAGCCATAATATATTAAATAATACATTCCATTCAAGCCACAATTCAGTTAGTGAGTCTTAGACAAAAAGGTACTTACAGAAGACACTCATCTTGTTGGCTTGCAGACTGTCAATGGCAATGCCTGGAAGAAGATGCTATGTAAAATGCTCAAAACATTTTGATTCATATGTCAAGAGGATGCAGTGGAGAATGTTTTATAGCCTAATTTTCTCGCCTACACTTTATTCTCCCCGCCCATTCTAATTATACACAAATAAGGAACAAGGAAATCAACTATCCTGTCATTTCACATCCAAATCCCTCTTGCAACAATAGTTTAAATAACCTGATTGAGCAAGCTGGTTGAAAAACACTGATCTACAGGAACCTTTCTCACCCTTTTTATCCTGGAGGAACCCTTATAATAAATTTGAAGGAACCCCTGCATAAAGATCACAAAAATATAAAAACATTGCAATACTGTTGAAGTCTAATCTAGATAATACATGCTTTACAAGAGTTACAACACCAGCGTAGGAACAGGCTAGCAGCTAAGTTACAGCACTTAAAAATGTCCATCAGGTTGAGCAATAGTATAAAGTTTTTTTTAAAAATCTGATTTACAGTATTTTTTTCTATCACAATCCCTTTCAGAATCTCTGGGCTTATGGAATCCCAGTTTAGAAAGGCTGCCATATTAATATCCTATGAATTCCCTCCACACTCCCCCTTAGTTTTCAGATTGGGATTATTTGAAAGTAAATTTAGTATAAGGGTCAAATTATACATCTGTTCCAATATCATCCAAATATGCTTTGCAAACTTTATTATTAGGTAATACAGCACAATTTTGATTAAATTCTGACATGATTTAAGAGAGGTCATACAATACATTTCTAACTGTGTCCATGGTGGGTTTTGGATTTACCAGTAATTGTTTGAATTCTTCAGAAAAATAGGAAAAAAATGAAAGCTGGAAAGATTAAAAAAAAACCTATTATTGTATTCTAGCTATAGTTAAGTTAAAGAAAATCTAGTAGTGTGTCATTCCATTAAATTGATGACACATAATTCTTTCTTTCTTTCTTTCCTTTCTTTCTTTCTTTCTTTCTTTCTTTCTTTCTTTCTTTGCCAAGTGTATTTGGACACACAAGGAATTTGTCTTTGGTTATATGATCTCAGTGTACATAAAGGAAAATAGACATTAATAAATCAATCAATCAATAAATAAATATGAGATTTCCTCGGTTGACGGGACTTGGAGAAGGCCAACTCTGTAGGACCTAACCGGTCACTGGGATTCATGCGGCAGAAGGCAGTCCCCTAGGTATTCTGGCCTGATGCCATGTAGGGCTTTATAAGTCATAACCAATGTACAGTATATGTATATGTATTCGTGGGGGTGCATGGGTGTGTGTATCATTTATTTTAAGCATTTTAACTTTTCCTAAAATTTCACCAAATTTTACCTATTTATTTATATTTAAATTAATCTGAGACAATACGAAATAAAGGAAATTTAAACACCAAATAAAGCCCCACTTTTTATATATTAGAGACTAAGAGGAAATGTATGTAATTATCTGAGTAATTTATGCCAAGATGTAACCATTTATGTTGGCATGTCACATTTATACTGTAGCAATGAATAAGACTTAAATGTATTATTGACATAGAAAACTATCTGTTACTGGCTCAGTTTTTTATGCTAACGTGAGCTTTGATAGATCAGACAAAAACAGTCAATATTGCATTAAAACTTAATGTAGATAAATACTGCTATAGGGAACATTTGTTTGTTTGTTTATACTTAAACTGTGTTTAATATTTTTATTTATTATTTATTGGATTTGTATGCCGCCCCTCTCCGGAGTTATTTATAAATAACTCAAGTCAAATAACATACCTAATGCTCTTTTTTTGTCGTATTTTTCACCCAACAATAACCCTGTGAACTGGGTTAGTGACAGGTCCAAAGTCACCCAGCTGGCTTTCATTCAAGATTGAATGCAGTCACACCATTGAGACATTAGAGCACCATTTTCCTTCCAACCTGCAGCATCCCAAACTACAAGAAACTATATCCTGGGGATGTTGGCAAAACTACAAATATACACTTATTTATACCGCACCAATCTCTGTAAAGTGGACCAGAGCAGGTGGAGAGCTAACTCTCTTGGTCACAGATTTCTCTAATCACCTTTTTTGTTCTCTGCACTTTTTCTAGAGTCTCAACATCCTTTTTGCATTGTGGTGACCAAAACTGAATGCAGTATTCCAAGTGTGGCCTTACCAAGGCCTTATAAAGTGGTGTTAACACTTCACGTGACCTTGATTCTATCCCTCTGTTAATGCAGCCTAGAACTGTGTTGGCTTTTTTGGCAGCTGCTGCACACTGCTGGTTCTTATTTAAATGGTTGCCCACTAGAACCCCGAGATCCCTCTCAGTTACTACTATTGTGTGAGGTACCACATATACTGTACCTGTGCATTTTGTTTTGGTTGCCTAAATGTGGAACCTTCCATTTTTCACCATTGAATTTCATTTTGTTTGAGAGCACCCAATGTTCATGTCTGTCAAGATCCTTTTGTATCTTGAGCCTATCCCCCCTGCTTCCCCAGGGAGACAAATTTTGTTGTTCTTCAGTCATTTACGTTGTGTCTCACTCTTCGCAACCCCATGGACCATATAGCACAACTCCTTCTTGACATCTTCCATTGTCCACCAAAGCAATCTTAAATTAACAACAGCAATAGAGTAATCAACACCTGGAATGCACTATCTGACTCTGTGGTTTCTACTCCTAACCCCAAAACCTTTAACCTTAGACTATCTACAATTGACCTCTCCCCCTTTCTAAGAGGTTTGTAAGGGGCGTGCATAAGTGCCTACTGTCCCTGTCCTACGTTCTATTGTCTTCTATCATTACTTTCTATCATTACTCATCCAATGTTTTATTTGTACAAATTACCATCCTATAATTATTTGACAAATAAATAAATAAATAAATAAATAAATTCACACTCAATGACGCTTTCTATCTAGCCACCACATCCCCCGCTGTCCCTTTCTCCTTTTGCTTTTGTTTTGTATTTGAGCTTCAGCTTCAGCAGTTCGTTTGTTTGTTTGTTTGTCAAACATGCATAGGACAGTAGTAATTTGTATAAACATAAGGAAAAAATAGATAGGACAAGGACCGTAGGCACAGCGGTGTGCTTACGCATTGCCACGCCCTTACAGACCTCTTAGAAATTTTTGATTTTTGTTGATTTTTGAAGATTTTCTGTTATATCATTTTTTATCTGTATTTGGCTGTGAGCTGCCCAGAGTCGTCTGGGAGTTGGGCGGCATATAAGTTCATTCAATCAATCAATCATTCATTCATTCATTCATTCATTCATTCATTCATTCATTCATTCATTCAATCAATCAATCAATCAATCAATCAATCAATCAATCAATCAATCAATAAATAAATATTTTTTTTAAGGAAAGGAGGCAAATTAAGGAAGGGGGGGAAAAACCCCAACACTCTAGCAGTATAAATATTATATCTCTGTATAGCACCAATATATACGTGATAAAACAAATAAATAAAAATAAAAATAAATAAATAAATAAACATTGTGGAATGAATACAGAGTGAGCTCGGTGCTTTCCAGAAGAGGCTAGAGAGTCATCGGTTGCCTTACAGACCTCTTAGAAATTTGTCCTTGAAAAGGACTGTTAGGGTTGATTTTTCAAATTTTTCTGTTATAACATTTTTTATCTGTATTTGGCTGTGAGCTGCCCAGAGTCCTCTGGGAGTTGGGCAGCATATAAGTTCAATCAATCAATCAATCATTCATTCAATCAATAAATCTTTTTTTAAGGAAAGGAGGTAGATTTTGTCTCTTGCTACAAGAAACAAATTGGAATCACTTTATAATATGTAAATAGATACTTTGTTCTTGGGTTAAAATGATTTATACAAGAAACAACCCCAATTTGGTGGTGGGGTAGGAATGTTTGTCTGGTGGCGGGCACAATTCACAATTTATATTGTAAAAAATCAATAATTTTTTTTTTTTAAAGGAAAGGAGGCAGATTAAGGAAGGGGGGGGGACCTCAACGTGCTAGCGGTATAAATATTATATCTCTGTATACCACCAATACGTATGTGACAACACAAATAAATAAAAATACAATAAAAATAAATAAACATTGTGGAATGAATTCAGGGTGAGCTCGGTGCTTTCCAGAAGAGGCTAGCGAGCCATCAGTTGCCATGCATTGGACAACTGGTTCGTTATCTCAGTGTTTCCCAACCTTGTCAATTTGAAGATATCTGGACTTCAACTCCCAGAATTCCCCAGCCAGCATTCGCTGGTTGGGGAATTCTGGGAGTTGAAGTCCAAATATCGTCAAGTTGACAAGGTTGGGAAACACTGTGTTATCTTATGTTGCTTCAAAAATATCCTAAATCCTCAATTCACTTTCTCTTTGAAAAAGATTCTCCAGATTCCTTAGAGGTCAGTAAGGGGCGAGCATAAGTGCACTAGTGTGCCTTCCGTCCCCTGTCCAATTGTCTCTCCTATATTTTATATATCTTTTCTCCCATCCATATATCCTTCCTCTGCTCTTCATTGATGTATTCTATTCTCATATCTCTTCTATCCCTTCCCTGATATTTACTACTACACGTTTTTATTCTCTTTAACTTTCAATTTGTATTGGACAAAATAAATAAATAAATAACATAAATAAAAAGAAGGTGAAGAAGCTCACTCAACCATCTATGTTAGGGAGAGCAAATGGAAGATAGGATCGCCTCCGGATCACCTGCCCCCCCTCCCGATCACTCGGGATCACTTGAGACAAGATCGAATGTACAGCTTGTTAAATCGTTGCGATCTCTTGCTGGGCTGCTGGCTTTCTTTGGCTCCGTCTTTCTTAAGCCGAGAGGTGCGATCGGGGAATAAAACCACCGTAGTTTCATTTTGAAGTCTTATTTTATTTTATATTTGTAATTTTATTTTATTTCACTTCTCTCTTTTAAAAAGAGAGAATCTGCCGTGTTGTCGCCTGCGCAATGGCGTTTGCGAGGAAGCCGAGTCCAGGGCGAGACATTGGAAGGTGAAGGGGAATGGATGGCGTGGTTAACTCGCGTTTGCTGCAGAGGTTTATAGAGAACCCTGAAAGGCGGTAGATTTGGGGTGGGTGAAAAAAAAAAGGATTATGTCAGAAGTGGGATTTGAACCCACGCCTCCATTCGGAGACCAGAACACCCAACACTGGGAAAGGAAGCGAGCCTTGAGTCTGGCGCCTTAGACCACTCGGCCATCCTGACATCTGGGGAAATGAGCTTCTGAAAGTCATTACCTAATTGATCCCGTGCTCATTTATTTGCGCACGCGTTTTGGATCTCGTAATTTGGAAGCGTTCTCCTTCCTTGTCACAAGGCGCCGCCTTTTGGATATGACAAGAGAGAAGAAAAGGTTGCACAAACTAATTCCACTCACTTCCTTGTAAACAAAGACAGGAAAACATGCTGCCTGGCTAAACACTCTTTCCTCTTACTCAATTATATATAATTGCAAAATCAAAATCATTTGTCACATGTTCGGAGGTGCTTGCAAAAGTGTACAACAAAGCCACTATTCTTCTTATTAGTGTTGTTTAATAATACAGGGTGCGCCTGTTTTATTTAAGTTAATAACTAATGATTTGCTATTGTTATTAATGCAATTTCTCTAAATGTGGCGATTTAATTTTTTAATACAGTAAATATTGATAAATATATCTAAACAGGTTATTTCGGGGCCCTCCATTTTTAAATGTGGGAAGGGTTTCTGGGGGGGAAACAAATGCTGCTCTATTTATTTTTTATTTGTTTTGTCAAATAGTACTGGTGGTATACAAAGATATAACAATATATTTGTATATTTATATATGTGTGTATGTATGTATGATATGTATATGTATACATGTAGTCTGCGGAGAGGGCTGGCATACAAACCTAATAAATAATAATAATAATAATAATAATAATTATTATTATTATTATTATTATTATTATGTCAGTACAACACAGCAAACAAGATCACTATGCTGAATTTCGTATTTCATCACCACTCGGGCGCTTCCCAAGCACCTAGGACTGAGTGATGTAGTGGCGAATTATGTTTGCCGATCCCAGTAAAGCGGCCTTTTGCAATTGACAGATGGAGATTTTGTCAATTCCAATGGTTTTCAAATGTCCGCTGAGATCCTTTGGTACTGCGCCCAGCGTGCCAAGTACCACTGGGACCAATTTCACTGGCTTATGCCAGAGTCATTGTAGCTCGATTTTTAGACCTTCGTATTTCACTAATTTCTCCAGCTGCTTCTCCTCAATTCTGCTGTCTCCTGGGATTGCGATGTCGATGATCCATACTTTCTTTTTTTCCACAATCAGAATGTCTGGTGTGTTATGCTTCAGAATTCGGTCAGTCTGAAGTCGGAAGTCCCACAGTAGTTTTGCTTGCTCATTTTCGACCACTTTTTTGGGCTTATGATCCCACCAGTTCTTTGCCACTGGTAAATGGTAGTTCCGGCACAAGTTCCTCTCTCATCTGCCACAGCAACATGTCTATGCTTGTAGTCAGTCTGTGCGATCTTTTTGCAGCAGCTGAGTATGTGATCGATTGTTTACTCAGCTGCTGCAAAAAGATATTATTATTATTATTATTATTATTATTATTATTATTATTTATTAGATTTGTATGCCGCCCCTCTCCGAAGACTCAGGGCGGCTCACAACAGTAATAAAAACAATATAGTAGTAGAGGTTTGCCCAGTTCTCTTGCTGGTAATACACATAACATCTTATATATTGTTCCACCATTGCATTAGCATGCTCCACTGTGCCATTCGTGCTCGTTTCTTTACAGAGTCTGCACTTTGGATTGTCTGTTGATTTTTCAATTCTGGCTTTGACAACATTTGTTCTAATGGCCTGTTCTTGTGCCGCCAGTATTAGTCCTACTGTCTCCTTTTTGAGTGTTCCACTTGTAAGCCATGACCAGGTCTTTTCTTTATCCACTTTGCCTTCAATCTTCTCCAAGAACTGTCCATGCAATGCTTTGTTCCGCCAACTGTCCATATGACATTGAGTTACATTTTTTCTGTACTGGTCCTTAGTTTGCTTCACCTTGAGAAGCTTCCTATTGTTGACCTCCATCAACGCTGACTCTTTGCTCCCCTTCACGTAGTCAGCTAATGCATGCTTCTATTATTATTATTATTATTATTATTATTATTATTATTATTGTTGTTATTGTTATTGTTATTGTTATTGTTATTGTTATTATTATATACACTGCTCAAAAAAAATAAAGGGAACACTTAAACAACACAATATAACTTATGGAAGAGAATATTTGTAGCTTAGGGTTGAACTGGGGTGTGTGCATTTCTTTGGTGCTCTCTGAGTTTGATTGTTTCCTTGCAAATGTTCCATTATCCAATTAGGTAACCTCATCCGCCACAAGTAGTAGCACTGATGATGTTACCTACTGGGATAATGAAATGTCTCCAAGAAAACAACCAAGCTCAGAAACCACCAAGGACTTCATATGGCAGTGATGGCAAACCTATGACACATGGGCCACAGGTGGCACGTGGAGCCATATCTGAGAGCACACAAGGCATTGCCAATGTCAGCTCCAGCACACATGCACGTGCTGGCCATATGATTTTCGACCTTATTTTCAGTCATTTTTGCTCTTCCCAGGCTTCAGAAAAACCTCCCGAACTCTGGGGATGGCAAAAATTAGCCCAAAGGGCCTACCAGACGTCCGGAGGCTTCAGTGAGGCCAGTGCACATGTGCGGGATGGAGTGGGGGTGGGTGGCAGCAGAAGGGGGTTATGCATATGCATGGGGGGCATTGCATTATGGATGTGGGTGCGTGCAGCACGCATGCTATTGTATGTGCGCACATTGTTTTGGCACCTGAGCCAAAAAAGGTTCATTGTCACTGCCATATGGGGACTTAGCAGGAAAAAAAATATTGATAGGGAAGGTTGTGTCTGTGTTAAATACAAGTAGTCATGATTAACACCAATCCTTCTCTCCATCAAACACTAGAACCAGACAGTGGGCCTGTGGGTTAAATTAAATGTGCTACGGTGTTTTGGGATACTTTTGTCCACCATTTTAAAAAGATGAATTTGTCTGTTTTGTTTTTTTAATTTTTTAATTTTTTAATTTTTTCCTTTCCCTTTTAGCTTTTTCTGGCAATCTTCAAGTACTACAGGTAGCCCTCATTGGTTGCTTAGCTTAATCCCCAAAAAGCTTGCTACCTGTTGCATTTGAGGTTCCAATTTTCACATACCCATTTGCCCTGCAGTTATATCACCACATTTTGGGTGTTCAACAGCCGGCCTGCATTTACAGCCGGTTTCTGGCAAAATCTACTACACAATGTGTTGTATCCTGTAATGGCTACCTTGTATCACTGTAAATAGTTTGTTCCTTGCTAAAGCGCTGCTGAGCTGGAAATCAGGAAGTCGCTCCTGATTGGCTCAGACGTGCCCTGCTCTTGCTTTGGCGGGAACCGCAAATGTATAAAAGAAGCGGTTTCTCCCAAGCAGAGCAGACGGTACTCGCTGAAAGTCACTTACCTATGCTGAGCTGAATAAAAGTACCGTTCTAAACCAACCCTGCCTCTGGGTTTACTTCACTGACGACGACGGACGAAAGAAACTACGCGTGCAACATGAACAATCTCCAAATCGGCCGGGCTCCTGAGTTCTTCGACCCAGAAAAGACTTCCTGGGACGACTACCTAGCCAGCTTCGAGATCTTCCTCGAGGCAGCAGGAATACAGGACGCCGACGCCGATCGAAGATGGGCCATCTTCCTAAATTACTGCGGTCCAGAAATCCGCGCCCTCGCCCAGACTCTCACTGACCTGCTGCCGGCAAGATCCGTCGCTTGGGACGTCCTACAAGACAAGCTTGCGATCCATTTCAGGCCAACAAAACCAGCCATGGTTTTCCGGCACCAGTTTTCTAGAATGGCTCAGCGCGAAGCGGAATCAATCAACCAATTTGCAACGCGACTTCGAACGGTGCTTGCGAAATGCAAGTTTGACAACCCGGAAGCTCGCCTCACCGATGCCTTAGTCTTTGGCATGAGAAACGCCGCGGTCAGGAACAAACTCCTCACCGAAGACGAACCGACCCTACAAACAGTGATTAAGCTAGCGCAAACCGCAGAGGTCGCCGACGCCGCTGCTAAAGAGCTGATAGATCACGAAAAGAAAGAAGTCATCGCCAAGATAGACTCCACGTTCTCCCGCGCCGAGGACCCAGATGACCGCAGCCCACCAGCTCGCAACGAGGACAGCTGTTTCCTGCTGCAAGACCAGCTGAGACAACACAGACTTCCTCACCCCGCCACCCCCTGCGCCGGCTGCCGAGGAAACCATCAGCGCCAACGTTGCCCCTTCCGGGACGCCATATGCCGCCGCTGCAACCGACGCGGCCACATCGCCGAAGCCTGCAGAGCATCAGCACCGGAGGAAACCTTCTCCACACCGCGCCACCAACGACCCCAGAATCAAACACCTCAACCGCGAGAAAACCGACCTTTCCGTTTCTCGAGCCGTAAGAACTACTCAGCCGCTAACCGCGACTACTCAAGAGGTAACACTCAATTTTCCGTGAATACCACGGCAACAAAAAATGGGGGCAAGATTGTTATTTCTTTACTTTTAAATAACAAGCCATGTTCTATGGAACTTGACACGGGGTCTAAATACACCATTATGCCGTGGGAAAAGCTTAAATTGTACATGCCTAGCCTGTCTAAATCTGAGCTATTGCAAACCTCGTTGGTAATTAGAGACTTTCAAGGGGGGATAATCTCTGTTCTGGGCAAAGTGAATGTACCTATCGTATTTAAGAATGTTAAATGTACCCTACCCATGATTGTTGTTACAGGGGCTAAACACTCTCTCCTGGGGTTGGCTTGGATGGAACCTTTGGGAATTGAAATTTCTGGTATTTGCAATGTTAACTGTGATAGCATGCCTAACTTTTTACAAGAGTTCCCTGAAGTGTTTAGCCCCACCTTGGGGTCGTATAAAGGGCCCCCTATCTCATTTTTCCATCGATCCCAAGGTCCCACCTGTCCGGCTCAAACCTCGCAGGGTACCCCTTCCGCTACTCCCCAAACTTGACCTGCAGCTGGATAAGCTCATAAGCCAAGGCATTTTAGTTCCTGTGGAGCAGGGACCATGGGAAACACCCATAGTCACCCCTCTAAAACCGGATGGCTCCTTAAGAGTTTGCGCTGACTATAAATCTACGCTAAATAAGGCCCTCCAACACCACCCTTACCCCATTCCGGTGGTACAACAACTCCTGCACTCCCTGGGGGAAGGGAAAAGGTTTGCAAAGATCGACCTCGCCCAGGCTTATCAGCAACTGCTGGTCGATGAAGCGACAGCAAACGCGCAAACGATTGTGACCCACAGGGGTGCCTTTAAATGTACCAGATTACAGTTTGGAGTAAGCATAGCCCCAGGGATATTCCAAAGCATAATGGAAAGATTGTTATCAGGGATTAAAGGGGCCATTCCCTATTTTGATGACATCTTAATTGCAGGAGAAAACCAAGAACA
This sequence comes from Erythrolamprus reginae, assembly GCF_031021105.1. Lineage (NCBI taxonomy): Eukaryota > Metazoa > Chordata > Lepidosauria > Squamata > Dipsadidae > Erythrolamprus > Erythrolamprus reginae. The sequence continues at coordinate 41,738,700 of NC_091951.1, read as the reverse complement.
GCTCAACAAAAGGATTAGGGAAGTATTCCAGAGACTTCAAGACAAAGGGTTGAGAATTAAGCCTGATAAATGCGTATGGGGAACCAACAGTGTAGAATTCCTAGGTTATAAAATCGACAAGGAAGGTATCCACCCCACCACTGAGAAACTGAGAGCTATTGGAGAAGCCCCAGAGCCACAAAATAAGACTGAATTGCAAGCCTTTTTAGGCCTTCTTAATTTTTACTCCATTTTTTTAAAACAGAAGGCAACAGCAGCAGAGCCTCTACACCGTTTGCTACAGAAAGAAACCCCTTGGACATGGGGGAGAACTGAACACGAAGCCTTTGTACAAATAAAACAATTATTGACTTCTAAAAGTGTGGTAGTCCAGTATAGTACTTCGCTACCTATCAGGCTTACGTGCGACGCCTCCCCGTACGGCATGGGAGGAGTCTTGGCTCACGTTTTGCCTAACAAAACAGAGGCCCCAATTGCTTTCTTTTCCAGAACGATGACCAATACTGAAAGGAACTATAGCCAGCTAGATAAGGAGGCTCTAGCTCTAGTGGCAGGAGTAAAAAAGTTTCATAATTACTGTTAAGTATGTAAATATGCCATGTAAATAGTTGCCTGAGGTGAATGCTGTCTCCAGGCAGATTGAAAAGACTAGGTTGCGTCTGATTGGCTCAGACGCAGGGCAGCTCTTTTGGCGCGAGCCTTAAGGGTATAAATAGAGCCGAGTTTCTCATTGCCGGCTGACGAGTTCCCAGCTGATTGTCACTTGCAGAAAGAGCTGAATAAAGGGAACCGTTGTTTAGCACTTGGTCTGGCGTCTCAATACTTTTCACTGGCGACGAGAACCGGAGAGAACCTACGAGCAAGATGAATCCTTCGCAGATCGGCCGAGCACCCGACTACTTCGACCCCGAAAAAGCGTCTTGGGAAGCCTGTCAGGGTATCCACCCCACAACTGAAAAATTAAAAGCAATTACCGAAGCACCTGAACCAACCAATGAGACTGAACTACAAGCTTTCTTAGGTCTTCTGAATTTTTATTCTATTTTTTTGAGACAGAAGGCAACGGTCGCAGAACCCCTCCACCGACTCCTTCAGAAGGGAATTCCCTGGACCTGGGGCAGACCTGAACGCGAAGCATTTTCTCTAATAAAGAACTTATTGACTTCTAATAGCGTGGTGGTGCAGTACAGTTCGGTCTTGCCCATAAGGCTTACTTGCGATGCTTCGGCTTATGGGGTGGGTGGAGTATTGGCCCACGTAATGCCAGACAACACTGAGGCACCTATAGCTTTTTTCTCTAGAACGCTGTCCTCTGCTGAACGGAACTATAGCCAGTTGGATAAGGAGGCCCTGGCTTTAGTAGCTTGCATTAAGAAATTTCATAATTACTTATTTGGAAGGAGGTTTGAATTAATAACTGACCACAAACCCCTTTTGGGACTGTTGCCTTCAGATAAACCTACCCCTCCGTTCATGTCCCCTAGACTAATTAGATGGGCTCTATTCCTCTCCAGTTATCAGTATACCTTAATCCATAAGGGAGGGAAAGCCATAAGCCACACTGATGGACTAAGTAGGTGCCCTTTGGCACAAAGAGGGGAAGACCCAGTTCCTTCTGAAGATGTACTACTATTAGAAATAGAAGAAACCCCTCTAACTTCAGCCAGGGAAGTGGCTGAGCATACTAAATCAGATCCAATTCTTCAAACAGTCATAAATTGTATACACAGGGGTTGGCATGGGGGACCAGAGGAGAGGGGACTGGCAGAATTTAAGACAAAACGACTAGAATTGTCCTACCTAAAAGGATGTGTACTGTGGGGGGATCGAGTGGTCATTCCAGCAACACTTAGGAAAAAGGTACTGACTATGTTACATGTGGGACACCCAGGTATTGTCAGAATGAAAGGGTTGGCTAGGGGATACCTGTGGTGGCCGGGCCTAGATCTCGATATTGAGCATTGGGTAGCCAGGTGTGACCCCTGTCAAGAGTCACGGCCCAATCCCCCTCGAACTGCCCCCGTAGAATGGGAAGAGCCTACTGGACCTTGGTCCAGGATACACATAGATTTTGCTGGCCCCATTGGGTCCCAGTATTTCCTGGTCGTCGTAGATGCTTTTTCTAAGTGGGTAGAGATAGTGGCAATGCAAAATATAACCACATGTGCCACTATTAAGGCTCTGTATCATTTATTTGCAACCCATGGGTGCCCTGATGTACTTGTTTCAGATAATGGGCCACAACTGACCGCCCGACAGTTTGAGGTGTTCTTGAGTAATCTAGGGGTCAGACATGCGCTAATCTCCCCTTACTCCCCATGGGCTAATGGGTTGGCTGAACGTTACGTACGTGTGGCGAAAGGGGCGCTGCGCAGAGCAGGCCCTGGGGAAATACAACATAAGTTAGACCAATTCCTATTGATGCAACATATTACTCCTAATGCTGCCTCCCATAAAAGCCCTGCAGAAGTCTTAATGGGGCGAAAACTAAGGTCTCCTTTAGACAGGTTGCACCCTCGCTATTCCAATACCATGGGTCAAGGTGAGATGTCTGTATTACCTGAAAGAAGCATGTATCTAGGCCAAAATGTATTTGCCAGGAATTTTGATGGGGGAGTTCAATGGGTAAAAGGGAAAATCATTCAACAAAAGGGACCGAAAACATATTTAATACAAACAGAGGATGGCCGTATTTGGAAACGGCACATTGATTATTTAAGAGGGCGGATTAACTCTGAAAATAAGCAAACCGCCATTGTAACATCTTCCCCCAAAGCAGACTCTTATGCACAACCAGAATTGTTGGATGTAGATTTGGGCTTACCGAGGCTGGAACGCTCCCCCGACACCGACGAGCCACCATCGTCCTCCTCCGACGTCGATTCAGCTCCAATCCGGACAGCACAGCAGGCCGGAGCCCCCACTCGGGCCCAGCCATGTTCCGGATCCGACAGAGAGCCAACCTCCACCAACGAAGTCCCAGACTCAACTGATCTGCGCAGGTCTGAGCGAGCCTCGCGCAGACCCACTCGATTGGAGGATTTCATCACATGGCTCAACTGATGGACAGTATGCAATTGACTAAGGAGGGAGGGGTGTTAAGTATGTAAATATGCCATGTAAATAGTTGCCTGAGGTGAATGCTGTCTCCAGGCAGATTGAAAAGACTAGGTTGCGTCTGATTGGCTCAGACGCAGGGCAGCTCTTTTGGCGCGAGCCTTAAGGGTATAAATAGAGCCGAGTTTCTCATTGCCGGCTGACGAGTTCCCAGCTGATTGTCACTTGCAGAAAGAGCTGAATAAAGGGAACCGTTGTTTAGCACTTGGTCTGGCGTCTCAATACTTTTCAATTACCTTTTTGGGAGGAGTTTCGAACTGGTTACCGACCACAAGCCCTTATTAGGCCTCTTAGCCCCCAACAAGCCTACTCCTCCATTTATGTCCCCAAGATTAATCAGATGGGCCCTTTTCCTCTCAGGATACCAGTACGAGCTCATCCATAAAGGGGGGGAAACCATCAACCATGCAGATGGCCTCAGTAGGTGCCCCATGGCAGAGTTAGTGGAGGACCCTGCCCCTTCTGCTGATGTCTTAATGATAGAGCTCGAAGACAACCCACTAACTACTGCAAGGGAGGTGGCTGCACATACGCAGCAAGATCCAATCCTAAAACAGGTGGTTAACTGTGTACTAAAAGGATGGCAAAATGAATCTGTGAAACCTGAATTGTGTGACTTCAAAACCAAAAGACTTGAATTGTCATATGTAAAAGGTTGTCTATTGTGGGGGGATAGAGTGATCGTTCCTAAAAGCCTAAGGGAAAAGGTACTTGAAATGTTACATGTGGGCCATCCTGGGATTGTCAGGATGAAAGGCCTAGCTAGAGGGCATTTATGGTGGCCAGGTTTGGATGCTGATATTGAAAATTGGGCAGCCAAATGTGACCCATGCCAAGAATCACGGCCTAACCCCCCCAAAACAACTCCAGCAGAGTGGGAGCAGCCTGCAGGGCCTTGGTCCCGGGTCCATATTGATTTTGCAGGGCCAGTGGGGTCACAATATTTCCTAATAGTGGTTGATGCATTTTCCAAATGGGTGGAAATCATAGCAATGAACAACATAACCACAAGTGCCACCATCACGGTTTTGCGCAGACTGTTCGCTACCCATAGTTGCCCCGATATCCTAGTGTCTGACAATGGGCCTCAATTAATGGCCAGGCAGTTTGAATTATTTTTAGATAACCTAGGGGTCAGACATGCACTCATCTCACCTTACTCGCCCTGGGCTAATGGGTTGGCGGAACGTTATGTTCGCGTGGCTAAGGAAGCATTACGCAGGTCAGGCCCATGAGATGTACAACAGAATTTGGACCAGTTCTTGTTAACCCAGCACATTACCCCAAACTCTCACATGCACGTGAGTCCTGCTGAGTTACTAATGGGAAGGAAATTAAGGTCCCCACTGGATAGGTTACACCCAAGGTTTTGTACTAAGGACCCAATATATGTAAACCCGGAAAGACAAATGTATTTGGGACAAAATGTATTTGTAAAAAATTTTGATGGAGGTGTAAACTGGATGAAAGGAATTGTTGTTAAACAGACTGCTCCAAAAACATATATGGTGAAACTGGAGGATGGTCGAATGTGGAAACGGCACATTGACCACATTCGGAAACGCATGGGAAACCCCCTGGAGCAAACCGCTGACAAAGACTCTCCCATTCCAACAGACTATAACTCGCAACCCGATTTACTAGACATTCAAATGGACTTATCGGGTCAGGGAGAATCCTCCAGCGACGCCGAACCATCGTCCTCCTCCGAAGCCATCGTCGTGCCGGCCAGGCCGAATCAACAGGCGGGAGCCCCAACCAGGCCCCAGCCGCGCCGGGGGAGCAACAGCGAGCCACCCTCCACCGCCGATAGCGAGGACGCAACTGAACGGCACAGGTCGGAGCGAGCCTCGCGGCGACCCAACAGATTGGACGACTTCATCACATGGCTTTCGTGATGGATGCATCCAACTAAGGAGGGGTGTTGTATCCTGTAATGGCTACCTTGTATCACTGTAAATAGTTTGTTCCTTGCTAAAGCACTGCTGAGCTGGAAATCAGGAAGTCGCTCCTGATTGGCTCAGACGCGCCCTGCTCTTGCTTTGGCGGGAACCGCAAATGTATAAAAGAAGCGGTTTCTCCCAAGCAGAGCAGACGGTACTCGCTGAAAGTCACTTACCTATGCTGAGCTGAATAAAAGTACCGTTCTAAACCAACCCTGCCTCTGGGTTTACTTCACAATGAATAATGAGTTCACTTAACAACTATGGTAATTTCTTAAAGAACACTGCAAAAAGGTTCATGAGACTCACTTTATGAGTCACGATTTATGACTGAAATTGTGGACTCAACAATGGCTAAAGTTGTGGACTGCTTCTAATTAAATTCTTGTCTGCTTCGCTTTTAGGGATCAGTCATGTTTAGTCAGATGTTGGCAACCCTAACCTTAACCTGCTGGCCACAACTGCATTGATTGGGTGGAGAGAAAACATTTTAAAAATGTTTCTTCTTTCCACTGCAAACTTCAGCACCCTCTTTGTTGCTGTCCTGGTTCTCTCACAGTGTTTCCCAACCTTGGCAACTTGAAGATATTTGGACTTCAACTCCCAGAATACCTCAGCCAGCGAATGCTGGCTGGGGAATTCTGCGAGTTGAAGTCCAGATATCTTCAAGTTGCCAAGGTTGGGAAACACTGCTCTAGAATATTTGGGGAAGAGGTCTGGGCAGGGCATTAGGTGTTAGAAGAGTATTAGGATGCTTATAGAATTCCTCTCTCCTCCTTTTCATCATCTCTTTTCTGCCTCTACTGGCTTAGATTCATTCTGCAGAGGGAAGCAGCTTTTTCAGTGACAGGAAACTTATGCTGGATCTCAGCTGTGACAAATTTGGAAAAATATGACATAGTTACACATTTTTTGGGGGGTATTTGTTACTCATGGATAAATGCGGAACAATTATCCAAGAATAATATTTGAAGGAATGAATCACAAACCCTTTATTTATCAACATCTGTCCAGTCAATGTCCAGTCAACGAAGCAGTGGAAGTGATGTGCCGGTGCCTGGAGGCTGTTGGGGCCTGGATGGGTGTCAACAAACTCAAACTCAATCCAGACAAGACGGAGTGGCTCTGGGTCTTGCCTCCCAAGGACAATTCTATCTGTCCACCCATTACCATGGGGGGGGGAATTATTGACCCCCTCAGAGAGGGTCCGCAACTTGGGCGTCCTCCTCGATCCACAGCTCACATTAGAGAAACATCTTTCAGCTGTGGCGAGGGGGGCGTTTGCCCAGGTTCGCCTGGTGCGCCAGTTGCGGCCCTATTTGGACCGGGAGTCATTGCTCACAGTCACTCATGCCCTCATCACCCCGAGGCTCAACTACTGTAACACTCTCTACATGGGGCTACCTTTGAAAAGTGTTCGGAAACTTCAGATAGTGCAGAATGCAACTGCGAGAGCAATTATGGGCTTCTCTAAGTATGCCCATATCACTCCAACACTCCGCAGTCTGCATTGGTTGCCTATCAGTTTCCGGTCACAATTCAAAGTGTTGGTTATGACCTATAAAGCCCTTCATGGCACCGGACCAGAATATCTCCGGGACCGCCTTCTGCCGCACGAATCCCAGCGACCGGTTTGGTCCCACAGAGTTGGCCTTCTCCGGGTCCCGTCGACTAAACAATGTCGTCTGGCGGGACCCAGGGGAAGAGCCTTCTCTGTGGCGGCTCCGACCCTCTGGAACCAACTCCCCCCTGAGATTAGGATTGCCCCCACCCTCCTTGCCTTTCGCAAACTCCTTAAAACCCACCTCTGCCATCAGGCATGGGGGAACTGAAACATCTCCCCCTTGCCCATGTTGTTTTGGTGTTAGATTGATTGTGTGCTTGTTTTTTTAATATTCTGGGGTTGTTTTTTATGAATTTTTTAGCTTAACATTGTAATTGGATTGGTGGGTATTGGATTTGTTATTATGTATTGTTTTTACTTGTTGTGAGCCGCCCCGAGTTTGCGGAGAGGGGCGGCATATAAATCCAATAAATCTAACATCTACAAGGAGAACAGGACTACTACTTGCTAAAATATATTATCCTATCAGTAAGAATAATCTGTTTCTTAGAACTTTAGATCCAACTTTTAGATGTATTTAGCAGAAAGTGCCTTAGCTGAGCCAGAGAATTTGGAAGGGGGTAAACCTTTTCAAATTTTAGAGAATATAATAGCAATGTTAATTGTATTTATAAACTTTGGCTCTTTATAATTGTTAGCTATTTTATATGCTACCACAGAGAGTTGGGGGTTCCCACAGAGAGGAGGGGGGTCACACTATTTTCCAGGGCACCAGAGGGCCAGATGAGGAACAACAGATAAAAGCTGACCAAGGAGAGATTCAACCTGGAAATAAGGAAGAACTTCTTGATGGTCAGAGTGATCAACCATTGGAACGGCCTGCCAGCGGAGATTGTGAACACCCCAACTCTCGGCATATTCAAGAGGAGATTGGACTGCCATCTGGCTTGAGCAAGGGGTTGGACTAGATGACCTGCAAGGTCCCTTTCAACTCAAATAAATAAATAAATAAATAAATAAATAAATGTTTCATGCGTAAGCAGGTAGCAAATAAAGTATCAAAATTGTAACATACAATGTTCTTGTATTGCATACCGAACGACAAAAGCAGAAGAAATTGCTGAGATATTGAAGGTATTGATTCTAAATCCCACTTTATTAGTTTTTGTTTTGTTTAATTGTTTAATCTTCTCTTGATGGATGCTTTCTTACATGCTGGGAAAGATGGAAAAATCCAACATCCTTTGAAACAATAGGATTTTTCTTCTAGTGAAAACAAGGATTCCTCTGGTGATTGAGCAGTTTGTAAAATCTTAAGGCTGGCTATGTTGTTTAAGTCTTTAAAGAAGTGGGCAAAGTCATTTTTTTTCCAGATGCTAGACCTTTTAGTTCCCTAGTGCAGGCTGGTCCATTCTTCTCTTTATTTAGACCAGCCAGGGAGCCACACGGAGTTAAAAAGGAGAGGCATTAGGATCATTGGCAAATTGACGGGTCACCATCTCGTTTCCTTCGTAGTGATCATCCTTGGAGCTGAGGGTGCAGATATTGTTACCCATCTTGCCACAGAGAGCTGGAGAAGGCATTGTGTTGCTGAGGATGCACTGCTGCCAAGCTTGCCACAACTGGTTGTTGAGGGAGCTGTGCTGCGGAGTACACATTGTTGCTGGCCAACTTGTCATGGACGCCTTGCCAGGCCATATCACAGCCGGGGTCCCAACGCTGGGCCCCACGGTGGCTTGGTAGGACATATAATTGCTAAGGAAACATTGCTTCTGCCCATCTTGGGTGGTGAGGATACAGCGTTGGGTAAAGATTGCGTTCTCGTTGGCCTTAGCCAGCTGGGATGCTTTTCCGTGGCACAGGTTTTGCAGCACCTTTGGCACGAAGGACTTGGAAGGGTGTTTCGCTTGCTTTGTGTTCAAGTTGCTCTGGCGTTGCTTTTTCTGTGGCTTCCTTGGCTGCCGTTTCTGTTAAATCAGAGGCAGAGGCTAGAGGGAAGTGACAACAGCTCTTTATTTGATCAGCAGGGGCATTCAGAGAGCCCAGCTCGCAGGCTGGAAAAGAATCTAGCGAGAGATTGAGAAACCCTGGCAAAAACCCACACTTATATACTTTGTTGCCAGCGCTGGGATTGGTGACATTGTTTCCAGTCCTCGTGCTGAAGCTCCTGATTGGTCGTCTTTGCAGGCTTCCTATTGGTTAGCCTGCGGGCTCCTATTGGCTGTGTTTGATCCAATCAGGGATCTGTGTCTGATCCAATCAGGGATCTGTGTCTGATCCAATCAGGGATCTGTGTCTGATCCAATCAGGGATCTCTCTTTCATAACAGCATGCAAACATAACATCCCTCCCCCCATAGTCCTGTCAGTCATTTAGATAGGCTACGTAGTCCTGTAACCTGATTGGTGGTCTGGTCGCCCGGCCGGACCTGCGCAGTTCAGTCTGCTGTGAGCTGTCTTCCTGGGCGGCTGGCTCTTGTGCTGCTCCGTCCTGGCAAGGGTTGCCTTGGCCCGTGGACGATGGTGCGGTCTCACCTCCGCTGGCCACCAGGGCTCCCGGACAGCCCTCGCTGGATGCCAGAAGATGGTGTGGTGAGTAGGATAGTTGTTCTATGCGATTTTCTGTGGGGAAAATGTGATCGTTATTTTGTGGGGACTCACCCAGGTGTTGCTTCCTGATTTGGTCGATGTGTCTTCGCCAGATTTTCCCATTTCGTAGCAGAACCGTGTACGACTTGTGGCCGGTTCTTTGATCTATGGTGCCCTCCCTCCAGCGGAGGTTTGAGTCAAAGTCTTTGGCATACACTGGGTCGCCTGATTCGAAGGTTCTTTCCGGCTCTGCTGTTGGTTTGTCTTTTTCCTTTGTGTATTCTGGGTGCATTCTGTCTAGAGGGGAGCGGAGCTTTCTTCCCATGAGGAGTTCCGCCAGGCTTTTCTTGGTGTTGGCTGAAGGGGTGATGTGTTGGGCCAGTAGGAACTCATCTATTTGTTGTCAGTCTCCGGTTGGTGCTTGGTGAAGGGCCTCTTTCGTGAACCTCACCATTCGTTCAACCCGGCCATTAGAGGCCGCGAAGAGGGGCGCGGTTAGTGCATGAAGGATCCCTCGCTCGGCTAGGAAGATTTCCATTTGTCTAGATGTCAGCTGGGGGCCATTCTCGGAGACTAGGACATCTGGTAACCCATGTGTGGAGAAAATTCTCCGCAGTGCCTTTATTGTAGCTGCCGTTGTAGTTGAGGTCATTAGAATTACCTCGAGCCATTTTGAGTAGGTGTCTACTATGATTAGAAAGGATTGTCCTGCCACTGGTCCTGCGAAGTCTATGTGAATGCGAGACCAGGGCCCTTTTGGTGTTTCCCACTCCGTTGGCTTGGTTTTGGGTGGATCTGGGCGAGTTTGCTGGCACGGGTTACATGTTGCTACCCAGGTCTCAATGTCCTGATCCAGCCCAGGCCACCATAAATGACTCCGAGCCAGACTCTTTATTCGTACCATGCCCGGGTGCCCTTGATGCAGTAATTTTAACACTTTTTTCTGTAGCTGTTTTGGAACTATTACCCGGTCGCCCCACAATATGCAGTCCCTTAACACGCTCAGTTCCGTTTGTCTGTTTTTAAAAGTTTGAAATGCCTCTCCCTGGATTTTCTCTGGCCACCCCCTCAGGATCCACTGCTTAACTTGAGACAATACCAAATCTTTATTTGTCTCCCGGGCAATTTCCTCTGCGCTTATTATCGGGTTCTCCTGCATTTCAATTAGCAATATGTCCGTGGCTGGGGCTGGGTCTATTACCAGGTCTGTCTGGGGGCATCTGCTAAGGGCATCTGCGTGGCCGATTTCCTTCCCCCCTCGGTGTATGAGAGTGTAGTTGTAGGCTGCTAGGAAGATTGTCCAGCGGGTCATTCTCGGGGAAAGGAATGCGGGCGTCTGTTTGTTTCCCGCTAAGATTCCTAATAGGGGTTTGTGGTCTGTAATCAAGGTGAATGGGCGGCCGAATAAATACCCGTGGAATTTTTTGACGCCCGCAACTAAAGCTAGCGCTTCCTTGTCCAGTTGAGAGTAGTTCCTTTCTGCCGGGGACAAGGTCTTTGAGTAGAAAGCGATGGGGGCATCCGTGCCGTCTGGGAAAGTGTGGCTGAGGACGGCTCCTATGCCAAACGGTGAGGCGTCGCAGGTTAAGGTCACGGGCATAGTTATGTTGTATTGCACGAGGACACTGTCTGATGATAGCATTTCTTTGATGGCTTGGAAGGCGTCCTGTTCGGCCGGTCCCCATGTCCAGGCTGTTCCTTGCTTAAGTAGGTGATGAAGCGGCTCCGCTGCTGTGGCTTTCTGCTTGAGAAAGATGGAATAGAAGTTTAGTAAACCCAGAAATGATTGTAGTTCCGTTTTGTTCATTGGGACAGGGGCGTTTTTTATTGCTGAGACTTTTTCTTGTTGGATGGATCCCCCTTTTATCTATGGAGAAACCCAGGAATTCGACGCTGGGGACTGCCCAAGAACACTTTTCTGGTTTTATGCGGAGGCCCACTTCCTGAAATTTAGTGAGTACTTGTCGAATTCTTTCCCATAGCTGGGGGGCTGATGTTGCGGATATTAACATGTCATCAAAATATGGCACCACCCCTGGGATTTTGTTTAGCAAGCGTTCCATGAGGCTTTGAAAAATGCCTGGGGCGGTAGCTACCCCAAACTGTAACCTGGAACATTTGAATGCCCCCCGGTGAGTCACGATTGTCTGGGCTTCTGCAGTTTCCTCTGAGACTGGTAATTGCTGACAAGCCTGGGCCAAATCGATCTTTGCAAAGACAGAGCCATTTCCCAGAGTATGTAATAGCTGCTGAACTACTGGAATCGGGTAAGCATTGTGTTGCAAAGCCCTGTTAATCGTTGCTTTGTAGTCAGCGCATATACGAACTGAGCCATCGGGTTTTAGGGGGAGGACGATTGTGGTCTCCCATTTGGCGTGGTCAATTGGTATGAGGACTCCCTGGGAGATTAATTTATCTAGTTGCTGGTCGACCTTTGGGAGTAATGGCAAAGGTACCCTCCGGGGTTTTAGGCGAATTGGGGGTATCGATGGGTCGAGGTTGAATGATATTGGAGTGCCCTTATATGTGCCCAGCTCTGGTTCAAATACGTCAGCAAAGTCCTTCATTATGTCCTTTGGGGGCATTCTTTGGTCAGTAACGGAGTGAATGCCTGTGATGCCCATGCCTAGCGGCTGGAACCAATCTAGCCCCAACAAGGTGTGTTTAGGGCCGTCTACGACAATTAGTGGCAACAGTCCTTTGAAATGATCAGAGCATACAGGCACATCAATAGACCCCAATACCGGAATGGTATTCCCTTGAAAATCTGCCAGCCCAAAAGTCCAGGGGGTTAGTTGGTCTTTTAGTATATGTGGCAAATATAGGTGGAATTTGTGCCACGGCATTATGGAGTAGCGGGAGCCCGTGTCAATTTCCATCTTACAGGGCCGATTGTTAATTAGAAGGGAGGTGAAAAGATTCCCCTGGGCCGGTGTAGAGTTGTGGTTAATTGAAAAAGGGGAATTACCTTTGCGGGATCCTGAGTGAAAGCCTGTGGACTGCTTGAAGTTCCCGCGGTTATAGGGAGCGTTGGAATTCCCGCCTGTGGCTGGCTGGCGCTGCCAGGGTTGGTTGAAGTCCCCTGGGGCGGGCGCTCGGCAAACTTCGGCGATGTACTCTTTTCTATGGCAGCGGCGGCAGAGGGCATCTTTGAAAGGACATTGGGATCGGGAATGGGAGCCATTGCAGGCAAAACATGGTGGGAAAGGTCGCCGAGGATTGCCATATTGTGAGGAGCGGCGGATCTGAAGGCAGTAGTCTTCGTCAGTTGCTGCTTCGGGCGGTTGTTCGGCAGGGTCTCCCGTGTGTGATGGGGTGATTTCTGTCACCTTGTGCACGGGTGCAGCTGTGCGTTTGAGTTCGGCGGCAGATGCGTCGGAGATCTCAGCAGCTTTGACGACTTTCATGATGTCTTGTAAAGACGTTTCTTCTTCAATGAGGTACTTTTTATGGAAGGCTAGGTTGCTCATCCCGAAGATTAAACGGTCCACCAGGTGTTCCTCTGGCTCTTTGTATTTGCATTTCGTTAGCAGGGCGCGCAGTCGGGTGACAAAGTCATTTTTGGATTCGCCTTCAGCCTGTTTTAGCAGAGAGAATTGGTGGCGGCTGAGGCAGACAGGAGTTGTTGGCTGGAAATGGGTTGCGAGTTTCTCTTGTAGCGCTGCCCAGGAGATGTCCTCTATGGATTCTTGGTCTGTAAGCATGGTGGCCAGGTTGTAGACCATGGGGCCGCAGTAGAGGAGGAAGATCGCTCCTTTTCTGTTGTCTGTGGCATCGTCGAGGTTGTTTGCTTGAAGGAAGAGTCGAAATTTGGACATATATGCTGTCCATGTGTCCTCTTCAGGGTTGAAGAAAGGCAGAGCGTGGGGTATCGGTGTAGCCATCTCTGGTTTTTCCGTGGAGGTTCGAAGCCCCTCGTCGCCATTGTTAAATCAGAGGCAGAGGCTAGAGGGAAGTGACAACAGCTCTTTATTTGATCAGCAGGGGCATTCAGAGAGCCCAGCTCGCAGGCTGGAAAAGAATCTAGCGAGAGATTGAGAAACCCTGGCAAAAACCCACACTTATATACTTTGTTGCCAGCGCTGGGATTGGTGACATTGTTTCCAGTCCTCGTGCTGAAGCTCCTGATTGGTCGTCTTTGCAGGCTTCCTATTGGTTAGCCTGCGGGCTCCTATTGGCTGTGTTTGATCCAATCAGGGATCTGTGTCTGATCCAATCAGGGATCTGTGTCTGATCCAATCAGGGATCTGTGTCTGATCCAATCAGGGATCTGTGTCTGATCCAATCAGGGATCTGTGTCTGATCCAATCAGGGATCTGTGTCTGATCCAATCAGGGATCTGTGTCTGATCCAATCAGGGATCTGTGTCTGATCCAATCAGGGATCTGTGTCTGATCCAATCAGGGATCTGTGTCTGATCCAATCAGGGATCTGTGTCTGATCCAATCAGGGATCTGTGTCTGATCCAATCAGGGATCTGTGTCTGATCCAATCAGGGATCTCTCTTTCATAACAGCATGCAAACATAACATCCCTCCCCCCATAGTCCTGTCAGTCATTTAGATAGGCTACGTAGTCCTGTAACCTGATTGGTGGTCTGGTCGCCCGGCCGGACCTGCGCAGTTCAGTCTGCTGTGAGCTGTCTTCCTGGGCGGCTGGCTCTTGTGCTGCTCCGTCCTGGCAAGGGTTGCCTTGGCCCGTGGACGATGGTGCGGTCTCACCTCCGCTGGCCACCAGGGCTCCCGGACAGCCCTCGCTGGATGCCAGAAGATGGTGTGGTGAGTAGGATAGTTGTTCTATGCGATTTTCTGTGGGGAAAATGTGATCGTTATTTTGTGGGGACTCACCCAGGTGTCGCTTCCTGATTTGGTCGATGTGTCTTCGCCAGATTTTCCCATTTCGTAGCAGAACCGTGTACGACTTGTGGCCGGTTCTTTGATCTATGGTGCCCTCCCTCCAGCGGAGGTTTGAGTCAAAGTCTTTGGCATACACTGGGTCGCCTGATTCGAAGGTTCTTTCCGGCTCTGCTGTTGGTTTGTCTTTTTCCTTTGTGTATTCTGGGTGCATTCTGTCTAGAGGGGAGCGGAGCTTTCTTCCCATGAGGAGTTCCGCCAGGCTTTTCTTGGTGTTGGCTGAAGGGGTGATGTGTTGGGCCAGTAGGAACTCATCTATTTGTTGTCAGTCTCTGGTTGGTGCTTGGTGAAGGGCCTCTTTCGTGAACCTCACCATTCGTTCAACCCGGCCATTAGAGGCCGCGAAGAGGGGCGCGGTTAGTGCATGCCGGATCCCTCGCTCGGCTAGGAAGATTTCCATTTGTCTAGATGTCAGCTGGGGGCCATTCTCGGAGACTAGGACATCTGGTAACCCATGTGTGGAGAAAATTCTCCGCAGTGCCTTTATTGTAGCTGCCGTTGTAGTTGAGGTCATTAGAATTACCTCGAGCCATTTTGAGTAGGTGTCTACTATGATTAGAAAGGATTGTCCTGCCACTGGTCCTGCGAAGTCTATGTGAATGCGAGACCAGGGCCCTTTTGGTGTTTCCCACTCCGTTGGCTTGGTTTTGGGTGGATCTGGGCGAGTTTGCTGGCACGGGTTACATGTTGCTACCCAGGTCTCAATGTCCTGATCCAGCCCAGGCCACCATAAATGACTCCGAGCCAGACTCTTTATTCGTACCATGCCCGGGTGCCCTTGATGCAGTAATTTTAACACTTTTTTCTGTAGCTGTTTTGGAACTATTACCCGGTCGTCCCACAATATGCAGTCCCTTAACACGCTCAGTTCCGTTTGTCTGTTTTTAAAAGTTTGAAATGCCTCTCCCTGGATTTTCTCTGGCCACCCCCTCAGGATCCACTGCTTAACTTGAGACAATACCAAATCTTTATTTGTCTCCCGGGCAATTTCCTCTGCGCTTATTATCGGGTTCTCCTGCATTTCAATTAGCAATATGTCCGTGGCTGGGGCTGGGTCTATTACCAGGTCTGTCTGGGGGCATCTGCTAAGGGCATCTGCGTGGCCGATTTCCTTCCCCCCTCGGTGTATGAGAGTGTAGTTGTAGGCTGCTAGGAAGATTGTCCAGCGGGTCATTCTCGGGGAAAGGAATGCGGGCGTCTGTTTGTTTCCCGCTAAGATTCCTAATAGGGGTTTGTGGTCTGTAATCAAGGTGAATGGGCGGCCGAATAAATACCCGTGGAATTTTTTGACGCCCGCAACTAAAGGTAGCGCTTCCTTGTCCAGTTGAGAGTAGTTCCTTTCTGCCGGGGACAAGGTCTTTGAGTAGAAAGCGATGGGGGCATCCGTGCCGTCTGGGAAAGTGTGGCTGAGGACGGCTCCTATGCCAAACGGTGAGGCGTCGCAGGTTAAGGTCACGGGCATAGTTATGTTGTATTGCACGAGGACACTCTCTGATGATAGCATTTCTTTGATGGCTTGGAAGGCGTCCTGCTCGGCCGGTCCCCATGTCCAGGCTGTTCCTTGCTTAAGTAGGTGATGAAGCGGCTCCGCTGTTGTGGCTTTCTGCTTGAGAAAGATGGAATAGAAGTTTAGTAAACCCAGAAATGATTGTAGTTCCGTTTTGTTCGTTGGGACAGGGGCGTTTTTTATTGCTGAGACTTTTTCTTGTTGGATGGATCCCCCTTTTATCTATGGAGAAACCCAGGAATTCGACGCTGGGGACTGCCCAAGAACACTTTTCTGGTTTTATGCGGAGGCCCACTTCCTGAAATTTAGTGAGTACTTGTCGAATTCTTTCCCATAGCTGGGGGGCTGATGTTGCGGATATTAACATGTCATCAAAATATGGCACCACCCCTGGGATTTTGTTTAGCAAGCGTTCCATGAGGCTTTGAAAAATGCCTGGGGCGGTAGCTACCCCAAACTGTAACCTGGAACATTTGAATGCCCCGCGGTGAGTCACGATTGTCTGGGCTTCTGCAGTTTCCTCTGAGACTGGTAATTGCTGACAAGCCTGGGCCAAATCGATCTTTGCAAAGACAGAGCCATTTCCCAGAGTATGTAATAGCTGCTGAACTACTGGAATCGGGTAAGCATTGTGTTGCAAAGCCCTGTTAATCGTTGCTTTGTAGTCAGCGCATATACGAACTGAGCCATCGGGTTTTAGGGGGAGGACGATTGTGGTCTCCCATTTGGCGTGGTCAATTGGTATGAGGACTCCCTGGGAGATTAATTTATCTAGTTGCTGGTCGACCTTTGGGAGTAATGGCAAAGGTACCCTCCGGGGTTTTAGGCGAATTGGGGGTATCGATGGGTCGAGGTTGAATGATATTGGAGTGCCCTTATATGTGCCCAGCTCTGGTTCAAATACGTCAGCAAAGTCCTTCATTATGTCCTTTGGGGGCATTCTTTGGTCAGTAACGGAGTGAATGCCTGTGATGCCCATGCCTAGCGGCTGGAACCAATCTAGCCCCAACAAGGTGTGTTTAGGGCCGTCTACGACAATTAGTGGCAACAGTCCTTTGAAATGATCAGAGCATACAGGCACATCAATAGACCTCAATACCGGAATGGTATTCCCTTGAAAATCTGCCAGCCCAAAAGTCCAGGGGGTTAGTTGGTCTTTTAGTATATGTGGCAAATATAGGTGGAATTTGTGCCACGGCATTATGGAGTAGCGGGAGCCCGTGTCAATTTCCATCTTACAGGGCCGATTGTTAATTAGAAGGGAGGTGAAAAGATTCCCCTGGGCCGGTGTAGAGTTGTGGTTAATTGAAAAAGGGGAATTACCTTTGCGGGATCCTGAGTGAAAGCCTGTGGACTGCTTGAAGTTCCCGCGGTTATAGGGAGCGTTGGAATTCCCGCCTGTGGCTGGCTGGCGCTGCCAGGGTTGGTTGAAGTCCCCTGGGGCGGGCGCTCGGCAAACTTCGGCGATGTGCTCTTTTCTATGGCAGCGGCGGCAGAGGGCATCTTTGAAAGGACATTGGGATCGGGAATGGGAGCCATTGCAGGCAAAACATGGTGGGAAAGGTCGCCGAGGTTTGCCATATTGTGAGGAGCGGCGGATCTGAAGGCAGTAGTCTTCGTCAGTTGCTGCTTCGGGCGGTTGTTCGGCAGGGTCTCCCGTGTGTGATGGGGTGATTTCTGTCACCTTGTGCACGGGTGCAGCTGTGCGTTTGAGTTCGGCGGCAGATGCGTCGGAGATCTCAGCAGCTTTGACGACTTTCATGATGTCTTGTAAAGACGTTTCTTCTTCAATGAGGTACTTTTTTTGGAAGGCTAGGTTGCTCATCCCGAAGATTAAACGGTCCACCAGGTGTTCCTCTGGCTCTTTGTATTTGCATTTCGTTAGCAGGGCGCGCAGTCGGGTGACAAAGTCATTTTTGGATTCGCCTTCAGCCTGTTTTAGCAGAGAGAATTGGTGGCGGCTGAGGCAGACAGGAGTTGTTGGCTGGAAATGGGTTGCGAGTTTCTCTTGTAGCGCTGCCCAGGAGATGTCCTCTATGGATTCTTGGTCTGTAAGCGTGGTGGCCAGGTTGTAGACCATGGGGCCGCAGTAGAGGAGGAAGATCGCTCGTTTTCTGTTGTCTGTGGCATCGTCGAGGTTGTTTGCTTGAAGGAAGAGTCGAAATTTGGACATATATGCTGTCCATGTGTCCTCTTCAGGGTTGAAGAAAGGCAGAGCGTGGGGTATCGGTGTAGCCATCTCTGGTTTTTCCGTGGAGGTTCGAAGCCCCTCGTCGCCATTGTTAAATCAGAGGCAGAGGCTAGAGGGAAGTGACAACAGCTCTTTATTTGATCAGCAGGGGCATTCAGAGAGCCCAGCTCGCAGGCTGGAAAAGAATCTAGCGAGAGATTGAGAAACCCTGGCAAAAACCCACACTTATATACTTTGTTGCCAGCGCTGGGATTGGTGACATTGTTTCCAGTCCTTGTGCTGAAGCTCCTGATTGGTCGTCTTTGCAGGCTTCCTATTGGTTAGCCTGCGGGCTCCTATTGGCTGTGTCTGATCCAATCAGGGATCTGTGTCTGATCCAATCAGGGATCTGTGTCTGATCCAATCAGGGATCTGTGTCTGATCCAATCAGGGATCTGTGTCTGATCCAATCAGGGATCTGTGTCTGATCCAATCAGGGATCTGTGTCTGATCCAATCAGGGATCTGTGTCTGATCCAATCAGGGATCTCTCTTTCATAACAGCATGCAAACATAACATCCCTCCCCCCATAGTCCTGTCAGTCATTTAGATAGGCTACGTAGTCCTGTAACCTGATTGGTGGTCTGGTCGCCCGGCCGGACCTGCGCAGTTCATTCTGCTGTGAGCTGTCTTCCTGGGCGGCTGGCTCTTGTGCTGCTCCGTCCTGGCAAGGGTTGCCTTGGCCCGTGGACGATGGTGCGGTCTCACCTCCGCTGGCCACCAGGGCTCCCGGACAGCCCTCGCTGGATGCCAGAAGATGGTGTGGTGAGTAGGATAGTTGTTCTATGCGATTTTCTGTGGGGAAAATGTGATCGTTATTTTGTGGGGACTCACCCAGGTGTCGCTTCCTGATTTGGTCGATGTGTCTTCGCCAGATTTTCCCATTTCGTAGCAGAACCGTGTACGACTTGTGGCCGGTTCTTTGATCTATGGTGCCCTCCCTCCAGCGGAGGTTTGAGTCAAAGTCTTTGGCATACACTGGGTCGCCTGATTCGAAGGTTCTTTCCGGCTCTGCTGTTGGTTTGTCTTTTTCCTTTGTGTATTCTGGGTGCATTCTGTCTAGAGGGGAGCGGAGCTTTCTTCCCATGAGGAGTTCCGCCAGGCTTTTCTTGGTGTTGGCTGAAGGGGTGATGTGTTGGGCCAGTAGGAACTCATCTATTTGTTGTCAGTCTCCGGTTGGTGCTTGGTGAAGGGCCTCTTTCGTGAACCTCACCATTCGTTCAACCCGGCCATTAGAGGCCGCGAAGAGGGGCGCGGTTAGTGCATGCCGGATCCCTCGCTCGGCTAGGAAGATTTCCATTTGTCTAGATGTCAGCTGGGGGCCATTCTCGGAGACTAGGACATCTGGTAACCCATGTGTGGAGAAAATTCTCCGCAGTGCCTTTATTGTAGCTGCCGTTGTAGTTGAGGTCATTAGAATTACCTCGAGCCATTTTGAGTAGGTGTCTACTATGATTAGAAAGGATTGTCCTGCCACTGGTCCTGCGAAGTCTATGTGAATGCGAGACCAGGGCCCTTTTGGTGTTTCCCACTCCGTTGGCTTGGTTTTGGGTGGATCTGGGCGAGTTTGCTGGCACGGGTTACATGTTGCTACCCAGGTCTCAATGTCCTGATCCAGCCCAGGCCACCATAAATGACTCCGAGCCAGACTCTTTATTCGTACCATGCCCGGGTGCCCTTGATGCAGTAATTTTAACACTTTTTTCTGTAGCTGTTTTGGAACTATTACCCGGTCGCCCCACAATATGCAGTCCCTTAACACGCTCAGTTCCGTTTGTCTGTTTTTAAAAGTTTGAAATGCCTCTCCCTGGATTTTCTCTGGCCACCCCCTCAGGATCCACTGCTTAACTTGAGACAATACCAAATCTTTATTTGTCTCCTGGGCAATTTCCTCTGCGCTTATTATCGGGTTCTCCTGCATTTCAATTAGCAATATGTCCGTGGCTGGGGCTGGGTCTATTACCAGGTCTGTCTGGGGGCATCTGCTAAGGGCATCTGCGTGGCCGATTTCCTTCCCCCCTCGGTGTATGAGAGTGTAGTTGTAGGCTGCTAGGAAGATTGTCCAGCGGGTCATTCTCGGGGAAAGGAATTCGGGCGTCTGTTTGTTTCCCGCTAAGATTCCTAATAGGGGTTTGTGGTCTGTAATCAAGGTGAATGGGCGGCCGAATAAATACCCGTGGAATTTTTTGACGCCCGCAACTAAAGCTAGCGCTTCCTTGTCCAGTTGAGAGTAGTTCCTTTCTGCCGGGGACAAGGTCTTTGAGTAGAAAGCGATGGGGGCATCCGTGCCGTCTGGGAAAGTGTGGCTGAGGACGGCTCCTATGCCAAACGGTGAGGCGTCGCAGGTTAAGGTCACGGGCATAGTTATGTTGTATTGCACGAGGACACTGTCTGATGATAGCATTTCTTTGATGGCTTGGAAGGCGTCCTGCTCGGCCGGTCCCCATGTCCAGGCTGTTCCTTGCTTAAGTAGGTGATGAAGCGGCTCCGCTGTTGTGGCTTTCTGCTTGAGAAAGATGGAATAGAAGTTTAGTAAACCCAGAAATGATTGTAGTTCCGTTTTGTTCGTTGGGACAGGGGCGTTTTTTATTGCTGAGACTTTTTCTTCTGTTGGATGGATCCCCCTTTTATCTATGGAGAAACCCAGGAATTCGACGCTGGGGACTGCCCAAGAACACTTTTCTGGTTTTATGCGGAGGCCCACTTCCTGAAATTTAGTGAGTACTTGTCGAATTCTTTCCCATAGCTGGGGGGCTGATGTTGCGGATATTAACATGTCATCAAAATATGGCACCACCCCTGGGATTTTGTTTAGCAAGCGTTCCATGAGGCTTTGAAAAATGCCTGGGGCGGTAGCTACCCCAAACTGTAACCTGGAACATTTGAATGCCCCCCGGTGAGTCACGATCAACCATTGGAACGGCCTGCCAGCGGAGGTTGTGAACGCCCCAACTCTCGACATATTCAAGAGGAGATTGGACTGCCATCTGGCTTGAGCAGGGGGTTGGACTAGATGACCTGCAAGGTCCCTTTCAACTCAAATAAATAAATAAATAGTTTCATGCATAAGCAGGTAGCAAATAAAGTATCAAAATTGTAACATACAATGTCCTTGTATTGCATACCGAACGACAAAAGCAGAAGAAATTGCTGAGATATTGAAGGTATTGATTCTAAATCCCACTTTATTAGTTTTTGTTTTGTTTAATTGTTTAATCTTCTCTTGATGGATGCTTTCTTACATGCTGGGAAAGATGGAAAAATCCAACATCCTTTGAAACAATAGGATTTTTCTTCTAGTGAAAACTAGGATTCCTCTGGTGATTGAGCAGTTTGTAAAATCTTAAGGCTGGCTATGTTGTTTAAGTCTTTAAAGAAGTGGGCAAAGTCATTTCCCCCCCCCAGATGCTAGACCTTTTAGTTCCCTAGGTGCAGGCTGGTCCATTCTTCTCTTTATTTAGACCAGCCAGGGAGCCACACGGAGTTAAAAAGGAGAGGCATTAGGATCATTGGCAAATTGACGGGTCACCATCTCGTTTCCTTCGTAGTGATCATCCTTGGAGCTGAGGGTGCAGATATTATTACCCATCTTGCCACAGGGAGCTGGAGAAGGCATTGTGTTGCTGAGGATGCACTGCTGCCAAGCTTGCCACAACTGGTTGTTGAGGGAGCTGTGCTGCGGAGTACACATTGTTGCTGGCCAACTTGTCATGGATGCCTTGCCAGGCCATATCACAGCCGGGGTCCCTACAGTGGGCCCCACGGTGGCTTGGAAGGACATATAATTGCTAAGGAAACATTGCTTCTGCCCATCTTGGGTGGTGAGGATACAGCGTTGGGTAAAGATTGCGTTCTCGTTGGCCTTAGCCAGCTGGGATGCTTTTCCGTGGCACAGGTTTTGCAGCACCTTTGGCACAAAGGACTTGGAAGGGTGTTTCGCTTGCTTTGTGTTCAAGTTGCTCTGGCGTTGCTTTTTCTGTGGCTTCCTTGGCTGCCGTTTCTTTCTTCGCTGAAGCTGCTTCTTCTTCTGGTAGGTAGAAGCCATGGTTTCAATTGTCTCTGCTTCACTCCTGTGTCTTGGTTGATGAATGCCTCTGTACCTCCTTTACACTTGTTATGATATACCTTAAAGAATAAATTGATAGAATGTCATTTCAGAATCTAACTGCTGTTAAACCATAGTCTTACTGCATTACAAAAAATTGGGTGGTTTTCCCCCACCTCTCTCTCTTGTCTTGGAAGAAAGCAGATCTGGTCTTTGCATGGCACAATGGATCCCAGTGGAAAACAGCTCCCCTGCATTAAATCTAATTTCTACAGGGTTTGAGAAAATGGAGTGGATGCTTCTTCGTTCATTGAATAAAGACATTTTACCCAGATCATAAAAGGTGATGAATTACTTATTTGGAGAACAGAGCAGGGGGTTGGGCGGTAGGTGAGCATTGTGGTCGGGTGGTAGGAAAAGCAAGTAGGATGCTTGGCTGCATAGCTAGAGGTATAACAAGCAGGAAGAGGGAGATTGTGATCCCGCTATATAGAGCGCTGGTGAGATCACATTTGGAATACTGTGTTCAGTTCTGGAGACCTCACCTACAAAAAGATATTGACAAAATTGAACGGGTCCAAAGACGGGCTACGAGAATGGTGGAAGGTCTTAAGCATAAAATGTATCAGGAAAGACTTAATGAACTCAATCTGTATAGTCTGGAGGACAGAAGGAACAGGGGGGACATGATCGAAACATTTAAATATGTTAAAGGGTTAAATAAGGTCCAGGAGGGAAGTGTTTTTAATAGGAAAGTGAACACAAGAACAAGGGGACACAATCTGAAGTTAGTTGGGGGAAAGATCAAAAGCAACATGAGAAAATATTATTTTACTGAAAGAGTAGTAGATCCTTGGAACAAACTTCCAGCAGACGTGGTTGGTAAATCCACAGCAACTGAATTTAAACATGCCTGGGATAAACATATATCCATTGTAAGATAAAATACAGGAAATAGTATAAGGGCAGAGTAGATGGGTCATGAGCTTTTTTTTTGCCGTCAGTCTTCTATGTTTCTATGTCACGGGGCGGGGGGGGGGGGAGATCAGGATTTTAAAGGTCCTTAGTGGGGCATGGCCAAAACAAGGTTGGGAACCACTGGATTAACTGATGCCCAATATACCTGTTCCATAACTTTATTTGGGGGTTAAGGGTTTGTGTACATTCCCACACCAATATAGGGAGGATTTGACTGTGACTACGTATGTCCCTGCCCTCCTGCAGACTTTTTATCTCCAGTTCATTGCAAATTCCCATGGATCCTTCAATGGATGAACAAAGATTTCACCTTTAAATTGGGACAATGATGAGGAAGTCATTAATCCAAGTGATACAAGTTTGCTTACCGTTTTTCGTTAGAGAAGATGTCATCATTTTTCAGGCTCCCAATAAAAGACATGTAATAACTAGAATCTTCATTCAGTAAGTCTCCAATCATATCTAAAGCTCCCTGGCTCAGATTTAGAAACAT
Organism: Erythrolamprus reginae; assembly: GCF_031021105.1. Taxonomy (NCBI): domain Eukaryota; kingdom Metazoa; phylum Chordata; class Lepidosauria; order Squamata; family Dipsadidae; genus Erythrolamprus; species Erythrolamprus reginae. The sequence goes on along the minus strand of NC_091951.1, from coordinate 41,715,322 downwards.
AGAAACATAGAAGACTGACGGCAGAAAAAGACCCCATGGTCCATCTAGTCTGCCCTTTTACTATTTCCTGTATTTTATCTTACAATGGATATATGTTTATCCCAGGCATGTTTAAATTCGGTTACTGTGGATTTACCAACCACGTCTGCTGGAAGTTTGTTCCAAGGATCTACTACTCTTTCAGTAAAATAATACTTTCTCATGTTGCCTTTGATCTTTCCCCCAACTAACTTCAGATTGTGTCCCCTTGTTCTTGTGTTCACTTTCCTGTTAAAAACACTTCGCTCCTGAACCCTATTTAACCCTTTAACATATTTAAATGTTTCGATCATGTCCCCCCTTTTCCTTCTGTCTTCCAGACTATACAGATTGAGTTCATTAAGTCTTTCCTGATAGGTTTTATACTTCAGACCTTCCACCATTCTTGTAGCCCGTCTTTGGACCCGTTCAATTTTGTCAATATCTTTTTGTAGGTGAGGTCTCCAGAACTGAACACAGTATTCCAAATGTGGTCTCACCAGCGCTCTATATAAGGGGATCACAATCTCCCTCTTCCTGCTTGTTATACCTCTAGCTATGCAGCCAAGCATCCTACTTGCCTTTCCTACTGCCCGACCACACTGCTCACCCATTTTGAGACTGTCAGAAATCACTACCCCTAAATCCTTCTCTTCTGAAGTTTTTGCTAACACAGAACTGCCAATGCAATACTCAGATTTAGGATTCCTTTTCCCCAAGTGCATTATTTTACATTTGGAAACATTAAACTGCAGTTTCCATTGCTTTGACCATTTATCTAGTAACGCTAAATCATTTACCATATTACAGACCCCTCCAGAAATATCAACCCTATTGCACACTTTAGAGTCATCGGCAAATAGGCAAACCTTCCCTACCAAACCTTCCCCTATGTCACTCACAAACATATTAAAAAGAATAGGACCCTGAACAGACCCTTGTGGCACACCGCTTGTAACCTGTCTCTGCTCAGAATACTCGCCATTAACAATAACTCTCTGATGTCTATGCTTCAGCCAGCTTGAAATCCACTGAACTATCCAGGGATTAAGTCCAATCTTCACTAATTTATCTATCAGCTCTTTATGTGGAACCGTATCAAAGGCTTTGCTGAAGTCCAGATAGGCAATATCCACGGCACCACCTTGATCCAACACCTTTGTGACATAGTCAAAGAACTCAATGAGATTAGTCTGACACGATTTGCCTTCAGTAAAGCCATGCTGATTTGGGTCCAATAAGTTATTGTTTTTTAGATGCTGATTTATCCTCTTTTTGAGTAGAGTCTCCATCATTTTAACTACAACTGATGTCAAGCTAACTGGCCTGTAGTTTCCAGCTTCTTCTCTACTGCCCTTCTTGTGGATAGGCACAACACTGGCCATTCTCCAATCCTCAGGAACATCTCCTGTTAACAGGGATTGGTTAAACAAATCAGTCAGGGGGGTAGCAATGACAGATCTGAGTTCTTTAAGAACTCTGGGATGGATGCCATCTGGACCCATTGCCTTATTTATCTTTAATCTTTCATGTTCTTCTAAGACATCGGCTTCTAAGATCACTGGAGCTGAATCCGTACAGCTGGAAGCAATGCTATATCCCTGTATAGTATTCTTTAATTAGATAGTCCTGTTTGGGGAGAGAAATTATTAAATTGCTGACAAATTAAATCTGTCTGCAATACATTTGCATACCTATGCTTAGGTAAAAAACAACAACCACCATTCATATAAACTGGGTGAAACAAGGCTTAATAGCAGTGACTGGGAGAGGCATCGTTGAGACCTAGTGGACAACCAACTAAACATGAGCTAGAAGTGTGCAGTGCCAGCCAAAAAAACCAATTACAGTAAGCATGTAGTTTAAATAGTGCCGAAGTGACGCAGTCAGGGGTGGGCTGCTGCCCGGATGGAGTGGAATGCAGTGGGACAGGGTGGAACGCAGTGCAACGTCCTGCCTGTCGGTGACTACTTCAGCTTCAACCACAACAACACAAGAGCACACAACAGATTTAAACTTAATATTAACCGCTCCAAACTTGACTGTAAAAAATACGACTTCAGTAACTGAGTTGTCGAAGCATGGAACTCATTACCGGACTCCGTAGTATCATCCCCAAACCCCCAACACTTTACCCTTAGATTATCTATGGTTGACCTATCTAGATTCCCTGTCCTATTGCTCTCCTATATCTCCTATACATTTCTTCTATTCCTATATCTCTTCTTCTATTCTTTCTTAGATATATTTTACTATAAGTATCTCCTCTATAACCTTCATCATGTATTTTACTATGTGTCTTCGGAGAGGGGCGGCATACAAATCTAAATAATAAATAAATAAATAATAAATATACCCACTAAAACCCTCATTGTGTATTGGAATAAATAAATAAATCAACAAACAAACAAACAAATAATTTTTTTTTAAAAAAACGGAGCTCCATCCCAGAGCACCCAATTTGCACTGAAAGATGAAAGGAAATTCAGGGCATCCTGCATAAGCCAAGCCCACAGTGTGATAGTAAAAATTTTGGTAGCCCTTCACTGGATGCAGTTTGTTTGTTTGTTTGTTTGTTTGTTTGTTCGTTCGTTCGTTCGTTCATTCATTCATTCATTCATTCATTCATTCATTCATTGGATTTGTATGCCGCCCCTCTCCGTAGACTCACCTATATTGCCAGGCATGGGGGAATTGAGACATCTCCCCCGGGGCTTATATAGTTTATGTATGGTATGCTTGTGTTGCATGATTTTTAAATGACGGGTTTTAGATAATTTTTAATATTAGATTTGTTAAATTGTATGCTGTTATTATTATTGTTGTGAGCTGCCCCGAGTCTTCGGAGAGGGGAGGCATACAAATCTAATAAATTATTAATAATAATAATAATAATAATTATTATTATTAAGTGGCAAGCCCCACAGACCTTGGGAGGAAATCGCCATGAATTTCATAGTTGAACTCCCAGAAAGTGGAGGCAATGCAGTACTCTGGACAGTTGTTGATTTATTTTCCAAGCTAGCCCATTTTACTGCTTGCTTGGGGGCTGCCGTCTGCAAAGAAACTCACTAAGCCATTCATCAAGCGCATCGACTATGTGCACAGGATAACCTGCCAAATTACCGAGAAGTCATTTACAGCCAAATTCTGGAGTGAATTCCTGAGATCATTCAGGTCCACCCAAGGGTTTAGCTTGGCTTTCCATACGAGCATGAATGGCATAGTGGAACATGCAAATGCAATGGTAGAACAATATATAAGATGTTATGTGTATTACCAGCAAGAGAACTGGGCAGACCTCTACTACTATATTATTTTTATTACTGTTGTGAGCTGCCCTGAGTCTTCGGAGAGGGGCGGCATACAAATCTAATTAATAATAATAATAATAATAATAATAATAATAATAATAATAAAATCTTTTTGCAGCAGCTGAGTAAACAATCGATCACATACTCAGCTGCTGCAAAAAGATTGCACAGACTGACTACAAGCATAGACATGATGCTGTGGCACAGATGATCCACTGGAACCTGTGCCAGAACTACCATTTACCAGTGGCAAAGAACTGGTGGGATCATAAGCCCGAAAAAGTGGTGGAAAATGAGCAAGCAACAATACTGTGGGACTTCCAACTTCAGACTGACCGAATTCTGAAGCATAACACACCAGACATTGTGATCATGGAGAAAAAGAAAGCATGAATCATCGACATCGCAATCCCAGGGGACAGCAGAATTGAGGAGAAGCAGCTAGAGAAATTAGTGAAATACGAAGATCTAAAAATCGAGCTGCAACGACTCTGGCATAAGCCAGTGAAAGTGGTTCCAGTGGTACTTGGCACGCTGGGCGCAGTGCCAAAGGATCTCAGCGGACATTTGACAACCATCGGAATTGACAAAATCTCCATCTGTCAATTGCAAAAGGCCGCTTTACTGGGATCGGCAAACATAACTCGCCGCTACATCACGCAGTCCTAGGTGCTTGGGAAGCGCCCGACTGGTGATGAAATACGAAATCCAGCATAGTGATCTCATTTGCTGTGTTGTACTGACATAATAATAATAATAATAATAATAATAATAATAATAATAATAATAATAATGATGATGATGTTTACTGAGGTGGCTTACAACAATTCTGTACACAGCAGCACTGGATTTATCTCTTTCCAGGTCACCAGCAGCATGGAGCTTGCCCCCATGCCTGAACCCAGAGAGACACCACTCCTCCATGTCTTTAGCAGAATGGAAGGAGTCTCTGAAAAGGGGATGTGAAAATGCCATAAAAGCTCTGTCAGGTGCAGCGGAAGAATATAAAAAAATAGGCAAACAAACACCGTTCTCTCCAATCTCCCTTCTGTGTAGGAGGTAAGGTTTTCCTGTCAAAAACATATATACAGTTGAGGCTACCTAGCAAAAAGTTAGGCCCAAAATTTCTAGGTCCTTTCCCAATAGTGAAGATAATTAACCCAGTCACAATTCAACTTAGCCTTCCTCACATTCTAGGGAAAATCAAACTCAACCACCTTTTCCTCCTATACTTGTACAGGGAAGTGAAGAAGTGAGGAAAAGTTTGGATGCTAGACTGAATAGGGGTCACTTAAAATACTTTGTACCCTGGAAAGGGTACCCTTTGTCTGAAGCTACCTGGGTCAAGAGTTAAAATGTGAAGGCAGATAGTCTAGTCCAGTGTTTCCCAGCTTTGGCAACTTGAAGATATTTGGACTTCAACTCCCAGAATTCCCCAGGCAGTGAATGCTGGCTAGGGAATTCTAGGAGTTGAAGTCCAGATATCTTCAAGTTGCCAAGGTTGGGAAACACTGGTCTAGTCAAGCAATTCCATGATAAATACCCTGCTAAACCAAACCCTTACCCCCACCCCCGGAGTGGAGTTAGGAGCATGATTTTAACCCCCTGTGTTATTCTCGTTCCAGGAGGCACTTCTCTTCTGAGGTGGAGGCCTGTCAGACCCGGAAGCCATCTTTTATCTTTGAGTCTTCAGGCCTGCCATAAATTCAACTGTGGTAAAATGGGAGGGGGGATTATATGGAGTAGGTAATATGTAGTAGCTTAAATAACATTCTTTCCAGAAAGTCAAGGCCGCTGTCACCTGGAGCTGCAATGAAGTGACTTGGAGGCATCTCGTGTGATGGACATATGGAGGTTGGGCAGGGACTTGAACTTTCTTTTGGGTGGAGAAAACCTGGAAGCACTCAGATTCAGGTTTTCCCAGATGTGCCAGTATGAAATCTGTAATAAAATGAAACTTTGAGGAAACTCAAACCTGGGAGTTTTCTTTCATTGGGGTGTTACTTGGAAACCTGACAGAAGGTTGTGTCTGGGTGAAGTTCAAGTAGGGTCATGACTAAGACCTTCTCTTCATCAAACACCAGAACCGGATATGGGCCTATTGATTAAATTACTAAATGCGCCACTTTAGAATAATTTTGTCCAGATTTTTAAAATATGAATTTGTCTGTTTTGTTTTATAAAATGTTTAATCCCTGTGGAACGTTTAAAAAGCTGTGACTATGGTTATATTGGTCCAACCCTGGTTTTAATGATTTTTCAATATGGTTAGTAAAATCAACCAAGAAGACACTGAAAGTAAAGACTAAAGCATATATTTTTAGCATATACTTTGAAGAACTAATATCTGCGGCGACAATGAAGAAAATGCAGAAATTTAGGGACCTTGCTTGTTTTCTACTAGGTCTTGCATTTCCTGAACGGTGTACCATTTGGAGTAAGAAAGCCCATGCTGGAGAACACTGATGGCTCATTTAGTTCAGCAAGCTGCAGCATATAGTAGTAAACTAGATGAAGCTCACAAGGTTAGAGCACAAATGAATGGCTGTTGTTCTCTAATTCTAATAGTTAATGTAAACTTTTCCCTACCTTCTAAACATAATAATAAATAGCCACTGTTTAGTAACAATTGATAAATATCTCCTTGATGAAGGTATGGATTTGCCCACTCTTTTTATTAGATACAGTTAGAGGCTTCATCAATTCAGTTCAATTATTGGACATTCCTATGTTGTTTACCTAGCTGATATACAGTGATCCCTCGAGTTTCGCGAGGGTTCCGTTCCAAGACCCCTCGCGAAACTCGATTTGTCGCGATATAGCGGTGCGGAAGTAAAAACACCATCTGCGCATGTGCGGCCATTTTTTCATGGCCGCACATGCGCAGATGGTGAAGTTTGCGTGTGGGCGGTGGGGAAGACCAAGGGAAGGTTCCTTCAGCCGCCCAACAGCTGATCTGCTCGGTAGCGCGGCAGCAGCGAGGAGCCGAAGATGGGGTTTCCCCTTTGCCTGGGCAACGGGGAAACCTCATCTTCGGCTCCTCGCTGCTGCCGCGCTACCGAGCAGATCAGCTGTTGGGCGGCTGAAGGAACGTTCCCTGGGTCTTCCCCGCCGCCTCGGATCCTCGCTGATGCCCGCCCGCCGTTTGCCGCTCGTCCCGTTCGCCCACCGCTCACCCCGTTCGCCCGCCGCTATCGAACTTGCTATCGAGCCTGCTAATGAAATCCAACCCGCAGCGGCCCTTTCCCTCTCCAGGCTGCGGGAGGGGTCCGGAGAACAATGCCTGGCGCCGCGCTCCCGGCTGGGCTTTTTTCCCCCATTTCCCCTCGGGTGGAATTTCAGACCCTCCGCCGGTTGGATTTCATTAGCAGGCTCGATAGCAAGTTCTTCCTCCCTTTAGAAAGCCCCGCAGCCTCCTCCGCCCGGCGAGGCCGCCAGCGAGGACCCGCAAAGCCGCCGCCGCCGCAGCGAGGCCAAGCCGCCCGCTTCCACGGCACGGGCTCCCAACACAGCGCCGCACAGCCCGCCCTCGGCGATGCCTCCGCGGATCTGCAAGCCCAGCCGAGCGACGCCTCTGGTCTGGGCGAAGGCAGTGGGCAGGCCCCGCCGCAGCAGTCCCCGCGGGCACCGCGCGCCAAGGGCCGGCCAGGCCGCCGGCCAACAAAGGGGCTCCCTCGCCTCCGTCGGGCAGGTTTACAAAGGCAGCGCGGCAACTTGGAGCCCAGCACGCCCCGCAGCCCTCGCCTCGCCCGCCCCCGCCTGGCCGGCGCTCCGGCTACCCCCGGCTGAGGAAGAACCGAGTAGCCCCCGCCCTCCCCCACCCGGCTCCCTTCAGCCCCCCGGGGCCAAGCGGGCGGGGGGCGGGCGGGACTTCGCCTGTCTCCGCCGCCCGCATCGCCCCTCCGGCGGGCCGGCCTCCCCCGCCTGCCTCTGCTGCAGCCGCCGCCGCCTCCCCGACTGGCACAAAAGGGCCCCGCCCGCCCCGCCCCAAAGCTTACCTTGCGAGTTTTTGGCTGCGGGGGGAGAAGTAGGACTTTCCTAACTCCCTCCCCCCGGTCGCCGTTTGCTGCTCGCCCGTTCACCTGCCCGCCATCAGGACCGCCGCGCACTAACTTGATGACGGCCAAGCCGTCCCAGATCGTGGGGAGGGGAGCTCTTCTCCAGCCAGGGGACGGCGAGGCCCTCCCAATGCCCCACGCTTGGAGCCGGAGTGAGGCCACTTCCGCCTCCGGATGAAGGAATCTCCTCAAACTCAAAGCCTGTATCCTGCCGCCCGGTTTACCCAGGACACGAGCGGCGAAGTGAGCCACAGCCACCTCCGTTCGGGCGAAGGAATCCCTGGGCAACGGGGAAACCCCACTGAAACCGGGCGGTTTGGACTTTCCATTCCTCCAAGTCACTTCGCCGCTCGTGTCCTGGGTAAACCGGGCGGCAGGATACAGGCTTTGAGTTTGAGGAGATTCCTTCATCCGGAGGCGGAAGTGGCCTCACTCCGGCTCCAAGCGCGGGGCATTGGGAGGGCCTCGCCGTCCCCTGGCTGGAGAAGAGCTCCCCTCCCCACGATCTGGGACGGCTTGGCCGTCATCAAGTTAGTGCGCGGCGGTCCTGATGGCGGGCAGGTGAACGGGCGAGCAGCAAACGGCGACCGGGGGGAGGGAGTTAGGAAAGTCCTACTTCTCCCCCCGCAGCCAAAAACTCGCAAGGTAAGCTTCGGGGCGGGGCGGGCGGGGCCCTTTTGTGCCAGTCGGGGAGGCGGCGGCGGCTGCAGCAGAGGCGGGCGGGGGAGGCCGGCCCGCCGGAGGGGCGATGCGGGCGGTGGAGACAGGCGAAGTCCCGCCCGCCCCCCGCCCGCTTGGCCCCGGGGGGCTGAAGGGAGCCGGGCGGGGGAGGGCGGGGGCTACTCGGTTCTTCCTCAGCCGGGGGTAGCCGGAGCGCCAGCCAGGCGGGGGCGGGCGAGGCGAGGGCTGCGGGGCGTGCCGTGCTCCAAGTTGCCGCGCTGCCTTTGTAAACCTGCCCGAGGGAGACGAGGGAGCCCCTTTGTTGGCCGGCGGCCTGGCCGGCCCTTGGCGCGCGGTGCCCGCGGGGACTGCTGCGGCGGGGCCTGCCCACTGCCTTCGCCCAGACCAGAGGCGTCGCTCGGCTGGGCTTGCAGATCCGCGGAGGCATCGCCGAGGGCGGGCTGAGCGGCGCTGTGTTGGGAGCCCGTGCCGTGGGAGCGGTCGGCTTGGCCTCGCTGCGGCGGCGGCGGCTTTGCGGGTCCTCGCTGGCGGCCTCGCCGGTCGGAGGAGGCTGCGGGGCTTTCTAAAGGGAGGAAGAACTTGCTATCGAGCCTGCTAATGAAATCCAACCGGCGGAGGGTCTGAAATTCCACCCGAGGGGAAATGGGGGAAAAAAGCCCAGCCGGGAGCGCGGCGCCAGGCATTGTTCTCCGGACCCCTCCCGCAGCCTGGAGAGGGAAAGGGCCGCTGCGGGTTGGATTTCATTAGCAGGCTCGATAGCAAGTTCGATAGCGGCGGGCGAACGAGGCGAGCGGCGGGCGAACGAGGGGAGTGGGGGGCGAACGAGGGGAGCGGCGGGCGAACGAGGGGAGTGGGGGGCGAACGAGGGGAGCGGCGGGCGAATGAGGCGAGCGGCGGGCGAACGGGACGTGCGGCCGCCGAACGGGGCGAGCGGCAAACGGCGGGCGGGCATCAGCGAGGATCCGAGGCGGCGGGGAAGACCCAGGGAACGTTCCTTCGGCCGCCTAGCAGCTGATCTGCTCGGCAGCGCAGCACCAGCGAGGAGCCGAAGATCTTCGGCTCCTCGCTGCTGCTGCGCTGCCGAGCAGATCAGCTGCTAGGCGGCCGCTCGAGAGCAAGAGGGGGAGAGAAAGAGAGAGAAGGAAAGAAAGAGATGAGAGAGGGAGGAAGAGAGTGTGAGATAGGAAGAAGCAACATAGAGAAAGAGAAAGAAAGATGAGAAAGGAAGGAAGAGAGTGACCTGATCGGGTGGGGAAAATCGCGATATAGTGTTCGCGAAGATCGAGATGGTAACAATTGCTGAAAAATCGCGATATAGCGTTTTCGCGAAGATCGAGATCGCGAAACTCGAGGGATCAGACTTTGTCACTGTCTTCTTTCAATAATTTTTTCCTTTTCCTTTTAGCTTTTTCTGACAATCTTCCATTCAAATACTACAAGCAGTGTTCCCTCTAATTTTTTTGGGGGTGGGCGGAAAAGTATAGTGTCTGAGCGGCAGTCCCTTTGGGACTGGGCGGCACATAAATAAATAAATAAACGAACGAACGAACAAACAAACAAACAAACAAATAAAAAACGCACCCTGTTTTGCCTCAGAGAATTTCAAAATAAAATACTGTATCTCATAATAGGGCAACTCTATCAATATCAAAATGCCACTTAAATAGTTGAGCTAGTTTCAAGCTAGATTTTGATTTTCTTTCTCTTTTCCTTACTCCCATTCTTTTTCTTTCTCTTTTCCTTCCTCTTTTTTCTATCTGTTTCTCTCTCTTCCTCTCTCTCTCCCCTCTCGGCTTCTGGGCAGGTTTGGAAAACTCTGAGTTGATGATTTTTAAGTGAGCGATTGCTCACTGCTCAGCTTAGAGGGAACTATGACTACAAGTAGTCCTCATTGGTTGCTTATCTTAATCCCTTAGCTTAAAGCCCTGCAGTCATATCACCACATTTTGGGTGTTCAGCTACCAACCTGCACTTACAGCCATTTGCAGTGCCCTCACACAACCATAATTTATGATGGTTTTGCTAGAAACTGGTGTTTACTACCCTGTAGAGCAGTGGTTCTCAACCTGGGGGTCGGGACCACTTTGGGGGACAAACGACCATATCACAGGGGTCGCCTAAGACCATGGGAAAAGACAAATTTCCCATGGTGTTAAGAACTAAAGCTTCTATTCTGGTGCCTTGGAACATATTTTTAAAATCTGACCAATCAGGCGTTTACAGCGCAGGTGTCCTTCTGACCCTCCTGCCAATCAGCTTAAAGCTCTGTTTGGAGAATTGGGGCTAGACTTGTGGTTGGGGGGTCACCACAACATGAGGAACTGTATTAAGGGGACGCGGCATTAGAAAGGTTGAGAACCACTGCTGTAGTAGAGGATAAGGGTCAACAGGATGGTTGACATTTATATTGAATGACTTTGATAAAATTACTTATGCATTTGTGTATATGTATGTGTGTGTATGATTTTTTGTCAAGTCACCCTGGTATATGGGAGGATCATACAGCTTCCTTTTTGCCTTTCAGCCCCACCAGGGACCATATTCCAAGGCAGATAAGATTTTTATAGCTGACAACTATAATCTATAAGTATTACATATTTTTGCTGATAATGAAAGGGAGACTACTATAGATCTATTTCGGGCTTATTTGCCCTCATCAAGTTCAAATCCCAGTAAGGATATGGCTACTTGAGGAAGGCATTTTCATTTTCAGCAGAAATATGTTACATACATACATACATACATACATACATACATACATACATACATACATTCATTCATTCATTCGTTCATTCTGTCAAAATAACCCTGGTATTCTCCACTGCACTGCTACGGAGAGTCCAATGTGGGTTATTCTTCAGCCTCATTGGCAGGGACTGAGTTAAAAATTAACATATTTATTATGTCCCGTCCCTTAGCTGCCCCATTAGGTCAGTCTTAAAAACTCAGTCATAGTGTAGGGACTGTGAGTTTGTTTCTCTCTAATAAATTTGCTTAATGGACTAACATATTCTCCCTGTTTTTTTTCTTTCTTTCACAGACTCTAATACAGATGAACAGAAAACCTAGAGAGTCACTGCCTCCGGGACATTACTCTATTGTATCATCCCTCAGAGGCCTCTGCACTCCGGTAGCAGAGCCTTGACCACAGGGATTGCTGGCTTGGGTCCCTGACGTTCGTGATCAGACCCTTCCTTCCCCCCAGCAACCACGAAATTGCAGCCGATGAGATCAGCTGTTTGGAGGCTCTAAAAGGGGGAAATTATAACAAGTGAGGTTTGTTGTTTACAAGAGTTGGTAAATTACCTCATACTTTGCCTGCTGCAGTTGCGGCCGCCATTTTGGGGGGCGTTTCCGAGTGACAGACATTCATGGGGGCAAAGTGCACACAGTGCCTGCCATTTTGGATTTGCAAAGCCTGCCTGACAACACGCCCATTTCTGGGGCGTTGCTATGACTACAATTCCACAGGCCATCCTCCCTGACTAGACACAGACTAGCAATTGGGAGGCCATAAGATCATAGACATATCAGAGCTTCTAAAGGGCTCGCGGGCACATTCACGCTGCCATTTTGTCTATGTTCTGGTTGAATCGTCTGAGACAATTCCTTCAGAGAATTTTTCTCTCACTAAAATCGCTCCTGATATGTCGCAGTCTCAAACAAAAATGACCCTGGTATTCTCAAATATGGGAGGAAGCATCTCATCCTGCCTAAACTGGTTACTCCATAATCAGGATCTATTAAAATAATTTTGATTGCGGTACCCAGAATATCAAACCTGCACATTGATTAGATTTAAGGAGCTCAGCCATATGAAAAAAATATGAGAGTCATTAGGTCAGTGATGGCACGTCTGCCAAAATATGAGAGTCATTAGGTCAGTATGGCACGTCTGCCACAGGTGTCATGTGGAACCATATCTGAGGGTACGCGAGGTGTTGCCCTATGCTAGCTCCAGTGTGTATGTGTGCATTGGCTAACTTATTTTCGACCTTTTTGGCCATTTTTGCTCTCCTCAGGCTTCAGGGAAGCCTCCTGAAGCCTGGGCATGGTGAAAAACAGCCCAACTGAAAATTCACTTGTATGCTCACCCCCAGCGTCCTTTTTGTTGTCAGAGGGCTTCAGGGCCTTCTTCGGCTTTGGACAGTTGCAGTCAGGCCTCACACACCTTGGCCCATTTCTTCTGCAGCCAGCAAGGCTTTCCTGAAGGCCTCTGCAGCTGTTAACAGAGCTCAGATCGATCCAAATCTGTTATTGGCTAGAGAGGCCTTCAGGAAAGCCTTGCAGGCTGCAGAAGAAGTAGGCTGAGGTGTGAGGCCTGACTGCAACTATTTGAAGGTAAGTAGTGGGACAGCTCCACTGAAGATAAATAGGACAGCTCCATAGCTTCAGTGAGGCCTGTGCACTACAGTATTCAAATTTTCCACTACTGTTCTCTAGAGCCTGTCAGAACCTGCTGGATTTCACCCCTGATTAAGAGGTTCTTTTTGAGGGAGAGGGATTAATTAAAAGCCTGCCTCAAATCAAGATATGACAAATTACTCCTAGCAATTTATTATTTTAACAGCAAAAGTGATGCAGGTTTTAGTGGTCTCCTGATTTGTCTTCTAAGCTCCCACCAGTCAGTCTGTGAAAGGACAATGGATGCTTCTAGAAGGTTCTCTGGTGCAGCTTGTCATCATCTCTCCAGGCTTTAAAGAGAAGACTTTTTTTTAAAAAAAAATCGTTATTAAAGAAAGAACAACACCACAAAATATGTGTCTACATGTACAAAAGGGGGAAATTATAACAAGTGAGGTTTGTTGTTTACAAGAGTTGGTAAATTACCTCATACTTTGCCTGCTGCAGTTGCGGCCGCCATTTTGGGGGGCGTTTCCGAGTGACAGACATTCATGGGGGCAAAGTGCACACAGTGCCTGCCATTTTGGATTTGCAAAGCCTGCCTGACAACACGCCCATTTCTGGGGCGTTGCTATGACTACAATTCCACAGGCCATCCTCCCTGACTAGAAATCACAAAAAAGAAATCTGAATATGAGAAATATAACAACCAATACAAATATGTAACTTATATATAACATTAAATCTCTTTCATAATAAGTAGTTAATGTCTTAGTTGAATAAAAAAGGGAAAGAAGAACAACACATTAATTAAAAAAAGGTAAGGAAGAAAATGTAAAGAAGGAGGGAGGGAGAAGAGAAAAGGAAAAGAAGAAAGAAGGAAACTATACATATATACAACAAAGACGTGGCAACCTCTTTGATCACTAGCCTGTCTCACAGCCTTTATAAGCTTGTTGCATTTTTTTTAGTTACTGATATTTTTGTAATCATTAGTTTGTATAGAAAGAATTTTGAATTCTAAAACTGAAACTTTGTCCCAATTATGTTATCTGGTATGGTAATGTATGGTTTCAACATTGTAAATGGAGAAATCTGTCCTACTGTTAAATATTTGTTTTTAATGAGGTTGTGGAAGGGAAGTTTACATTGTAGGTTCTTTCATAATTCAGTCAAGTCCTTTTTTTTTTTTTTTGTTTAACCAAGTGAACCATTTCTCCCAGGATTTTTAGAATTGTGATTCGAGAAGTCTTGATTGATTCCTGAGAGGAATAAACGCACAACCATTACTGTAGCTCCGTTTCCAAACGGTGCCTTTGAGATGTGGATGCAATTTCCAAAGAGGTTCAACATAAGCGGCAGCCCTTCATAGTAGGCCAGTTCAAGACACAGGCAAAGCAAAGACTCCAGGATGCTCTTCTCTGTGGTAAGGAAGAATAAGAATTATCATTTTTGTTTATTATATGTATTACATATTAAATATGTACCTTTCTGATTTTGATGGCTAAGGTAGGATTAGAACCCACAGTCTCCTGGTATCTAGCCTGGTGCCTTAATCTTAACCTTAAAAGTCAATTTGAGGTGCTCTGTATTTACATTATACTAGACATGGAGGGGTTTGTGGCAGGCAGGGTTTGCTACATACTGCCGCTATCGGTGCGATGAGCGCATAACTCCGCATCCCTGGTGTACATGAGCATGTGTCCCAGCGAGATTTTGCTTCTGCACATGCTCAGGGAGCAAAATCTTGTGAAAGGATGCGTGTGCGAGAGAGATTTTGGCAATATTTTTGCTTCCACGCATGCACAGAAACAAAATATTGCTAAAATCTTTCTCTCGCACGCATGCAAGATTTTTCTTCCTGTGCATGCGTAGAAAGCAAAATTTCACTGTGATACGTGCGCTTGCAGGCTGGAGACGCGGATCTCCATGCGCAGCTCCATTTTCACTACCGGTATGCAGTGGAGCCTGTACTGGGTAGGATCCCAATACTGGTTTGTGGAATCAAAATGCAGGATCCAACGCACGCAATCAAGTCTCACTGCAGTATTTACTGTTAACAGTGTGCACAGGAGAAATTACCTCGAGAAAATAGTGGGAGGAACTCTTGCAGAGAAAAGGATTCTGTCAAGGTTGTCCCAGCTTGGATGTTGAGGAAAAAAGGACCCTCGAATCCATTTGTAGCGAAAGGTATACTTTGACTAAAGTCAAGTGGTTACAGCACAAAGAAAGTGGATCTGAGTATTCCTGTGCAAAGCCTGCCTTTTCCCCTTCTCCAAGGCCCTCCCATCTTCACCAGTTTTAAGACTCCAATAATATTAGGAGTTTTGGTAACAGCTTTAACGTTCGTTGCCTCTTTGGTGAAATTTCGCATTCCATTTTCATGCTCATGTTGCTGGATCAACAAGCCTGTCCCAGACTGGCACCCCTGAATTCTGTCATCCTGTCATCCCCTTCCCTACATCCTGATTTGATTTGATTTGATTTGTATGCCGCCCCTCTCCACAGACCCGGGGCGGATTTTCTCCCCCCCCCCCCCCCACATTGGTAATTAATGACACAACTAATCTCAAGTTATTCCCCTCCCACACATACACTTCTGTTGTCTAGGGAGGATAATGGTCTTAGAAATAATATTTGTACCTTATCTCAGGGATGCCTATGGGAATGTTCTGATACTATTTATCGACGGGCTACAAGAACACATTCCTAATGTCTCCATTTGTTTATTAAATGGTTCCATTCATCTGTAAACTGATTTCCCTGACAGGCTGAATTTCATTCTCATGCTCTCGTTCTCAGCACTGCATAATCTTCTCTATAAGTTACTTTTTGTGATTTATTCCTTGCTTCCCTATGTCCAAGTTCTTTATTTGTTTATGCTGAGATCTAGAGGTTTCTCCAGGTTCCTCTTCCACAAAGGCCATTGGCAACAGTTTGGAGAGCTTCCATTTCACACAGTGAAGCTGAGCTACAAAAGTGCTATTTAAAAATGGTTTGGAATGCCGATGTGAAATTACTATTTAGAAAGAAGTCCAGCCCCCTTCTGAAATCATCCCACTTGATCCCAATTGCTGGCCCTTACCAATCACTGGATTCCTACCTCGTGTCTTGTTCCTAGTCCAATGAAACAGAATCACCTTCAGACCTCTCTGCAGAACAAAGAAAAATGAAATATCAAGATAAGGCACACATCTTATCACTAAAGAATCTGAATCTAGAAGTAGGATTCTGAGGATTCCAAGGCATCAAAACATTATTGTTCATCACATGGTCAGCCAGATGTTTATACTGGATTTGACATTTTTTGTCCACCTACTCAGTCCTTCCCAAAAAGCTTGGATGGGCAGATATCTTTTGGTGGTATTAAAGTTATCATTGCAGGATATAAATTATTCCAAATAAAGCTGCCTTTTGCAATTGACTGAGGAATTTTGTCAATGGCGATCATGGTCAAGTGGTGATTCAGATGTTTTGTATTTGTTATTGCTGTTGTCATCTATGTGAGCAACTAAAGCTTACTTAGAGGACATTACTAGAGACCCAACTCTTGGGACATCATGAGATATGCTTGCTAAAATTTATCACTAGCATTGTAAAATTGCTCAGTGTAAAATCAAATGAGTATGTTTTAGCAAAGAGTGGAAGTAAAATGAATTTTTAGAGATTGCTCTAGGAGTGAGATGGGTGATCTCTATATTTGATATATAAATGATTTTTAAAAATATCTTTTTCATCAACCACTACTCCCTTTCAAAGGCAAAACTAATAACTGAACTTACGTGTCTCTTCAGCCTTTGAAAAAAGGCTCTTTAAAAAACCACAGTGCTCTACCACCCTTCTCTGGAATGGCTCAGTATTAAGAAGGAAGAAATTCTGCTCTCTGGCATTATAGAGTGGCCACTCATCCTTGGTGGCTGCTAATCCAGTGGGATTCCTATGGAGAAAGAAAAGGACATTGATGGAAACTAATCAAGAACCAATCTAGAAACAAGGAGGCATTTCCTCACACTGATTGGTGGAATAGTGGAATTGGTGGAATAGCTTGCCTTCAGAAGCTGTGAGTGCTTCATCGCTGGGGGTTTTAAAGAAGAAATTGGACAGCCACTTGTCCAGAATGGAATAGGGTTAGACCTATTTGCCTGTTGGGCAACTGCTTGAGCAGGAAATTGGACTAGCAGACCTCCAAGGTCCCTTCCAACTCTGTTATTCTTATAATAGTTCTTTTACAAAGAGACTGGTGTTGACTTGAGAAACTGCAAACAAGGCTAACTCCCAAAGGGGACTTTGAGGGAAGGGAGGAGTTTGGCTTGGTGAAATCTCATGTGTCTCCTCCTTGCTGGTACAAACTCAAGTCAGCTGCTCGAAGATTCTTGGATCTGCCAGTCCCAATCCTCACACCCTGGGCACCTTCCATCTTCTGAGTTTCCCCTTCACTACTTACTCCCTTGCAAGTCTTTGCTTATTCTCTTAATGGTAGAGTCATGTTCTTATCTCCCTTTTGCCTTCTTTATTCCACTTGGAAAAATGTACCCTAGAATATGTATGATACCACTCAACTCATTAAAGAGCAATTATCTATATGTGACATTATTAAAGAATAGTGTGCATTATTTTATGGCTGCATTACTTTAGCTATAAAGTGCATTTGTTGAATAGAACAGCTTTCCTTGGATTTCAAATACAAATTTATAGAAATAAAGTAAACCACATACCCAGTTCTGGCAAACTCTGCCCAGTAGTGCATCATCTTACGGCTCAGCCTGGCTTCAGCCTCTGTATATGTTTGATTGACAGGCATCATTGATTCAAGGATTCCAAAAACAAAAGGAACCTCAGCATTGTGAGTTGCCCCAATCCATTCAGGCAAAACTGACCATGAAGGGCGATGTGCGAATAAATAGGCATATACAGTGATCCCCTGATTATCGCGAGGGTTCCGTTCCAAGACCCCTCGCAATAATCGATTTCTCGCGATGTAGCGGCGCGGAAGTAAAAACACCATCTGCGCATGCGCGCCCCTTTTTCCATGGCCGCACATGCGCAGATGGTGGAGTTTGCATGTGGGCGGCGGGGAAGACCCCTTCGGCCGCCCAACAGCTGATCTGCTCCGCAGCGTGGCAGCAGCGAGGAGCCGAAGATGGGGTTTCCCCGTTGCCCAGGCAAAGGGGAAACCCCAAGATCGCTTGCCGCTTGCCCGTTCGCCCGCCCGCCCGGCTGCTCGCTTGCCGCCTGCTTGCAGCGCGGCAGCAGCGAGGAGCCGAAGATGGGGTTTCCCCGTTGCCCAGGCAACGGGGAAACCCCATCTTCGGCTCCTCGCTGCTGCCGCGCTGCCGAGCAGATCAGCTGGTGGGCAGCCGAAGGAACCTTCCCTGGGTGCCGCCCGCCGCTCGAGAGCAAGAGGGGGAGAGATAGAGAAAGAGAGAGAAGGAAAGAAAGAGATGAGAGAGGGAGGAAGAGAGTGTGAGAGAGGAAGAAGCAAGATAGAGAAAGAGAGAGAGAAAGAAAGATGAGAAAGGAAGGGAGTGACGTCATCGGGTGGAAAAATCGCGATATAGCGATTCGCAATGATCGGGATCGCGAAACTCGGGGGATCACTGTACATGACTCCCAGTTTTCCTGATATTTCCTGCTGCTTCCCTTGATGGACATGCAAAGATCCGATCTGTATAGAAGTGGGACAGAGCGGAGCGGTATCGTGCTGGGCCGTGTTGTCCTTCACTGTACTTCAGTGCAATCGTCCAAATAAAATCTTCAGTTGCATTTCACACCAACAGCTTTATCCCGTGCAGAAGCTGCTTCTGATTGATGAGATTGTCGGTGGTCTTAGAAAAAACAAAGTAGACAAATCCAGCCGCTTCATCAGAGGTTTCACCTACGAGGACTGGTTTGACCTGAATTTGCCCCTCTTCCATGAGCTTTTCTGGATTACCAGGCAAAAATTCCCCATCTATAGTTGGCTTGAAGGGAAAATTTAACAAGAATCCACCTTTGCAGAGCATAGCTATTTCATGCTGAATAAGTTGATGAACATATTTTGTTTGCAGGCAGTGCACCATGCTGATATTTTTGTTCTCAGAGCAACCTAACAGATGAACACATTCCAGAGCTATCCGTTTGGCTTCTTCAGGAGACCTCCAAGCATAGAAGCCATTGGCTGTTCCACTCTAGATCGCAGCTTGGGCAAAAAGGTCCTGGCTTTTGGTGTGAGAAGATGGAAATTCACAGAAGCTGCTCCAGAACTGTGGCCAAAAATGGTCACCCGAGAAGGATCTCCCTGAAAGGCAGCCACATTCTCTTTTATCCACTTCAGGGCCAGCTGTTGGTCCCATAAGCCTAGGTTCCCTGGAGCATCTGATGGCAAGTAAAGAAAGCCCAGGGCTCCCAAGCGATAATTAATGGTGACCACAATGACATTCTCAGTGGCAGCCAAAGTTGTCCCATTGAACACATCCACCGAAGATGCACCCTTTAAAAAACTCCCTCCATGTATCCAGACCAAAACTGACACTGGTGAAGAAGGTTGTGGGTGTGGCACCCAGATGTTGAGAGAAAGACAATCTTCTGACAGTGGTGTTTTAGGAGCCCATTTATCTGCTCCAGGGACATCTCGAGAAATAAATTGAGGACAGGAATCGCCAAATCTGGTGGCTTCCAATGTTTGATTCCATGGCTGATGTGGGCGAGGTTTCTGGAAACGCAATTTTCTCACGGGAGGCTCAGCATAAGGAATGCCTAGATAGGCTATCACAGATCCAAGGCTAGACAGGAACTGCTTGCCCTTAATAGGGCCACTGGTGGTTATAACCACTGTGTCTGCATTGGAAGCAGAACCGGAGACTAATGTAAAGGGAAGGAGGAGGAGGAGGCAGCACAAGAGAGTAGGACCAATTACTGAACCTGAAAATATTACAACCAATATGAGATTATTCCAATACTGTATAAGCCCACCTTATGCCAATTCATGATTACTTTATTGTAATGCTGGGGCTACTTTTTTTGCTGAAGACACCAATGGTGAGCAGGGAATGACTTAGTCAACTTTGCCCTTCTCCATGTTGTATGTGGAACATTCTAAAAGAACCGCTTAGAATTCTTGATTATTGATCCCCTTGTTCAGCGAGTGGACAGTTTTACACAGAATTGTAAAATTTCTCCTTAGTTCTAAGTAGTTCCAGGTAGCATGAGTTATAACTTCCTTTGACTATCACCTTCATAATTTCAAATGGTTATTAAGTGGTGATGAAAGAAGTTCATTTGTACCACCAAAGACTTTTTGACAAACCTAACTTACTAGTTTTTAGTATGCTCTTCCTTGCTACAAATATTAGAAATGTTTCAAGGCAAATTGATTATTGATTAAATGTCAACTGATTTTAAAATGTTAAAAGGTTATGAAATCTTGAAATATACCCTTGAAATAATAATAACACACCTGTGATTTCACATTGTGATGAGCAAATCATCATCATCATCAATCATCATAATCATCATGGATTAATTCATCATCAATCTATTGCAAAAGGCGTCTTTACTCAGAACAGTTATACAATACAATACCTCTAACACAGTGGTGTGAAACTCGTGGCCCACAGGCCAGATGAGCCATGTGCTGGCCCCGCCCAGTTTAGTGAAGGTAGAAAAAGTCCCGAAACATCATGTGATGCTGCCATGATGACGCGGGTTTGACACCCATGCTTTAACATCATAAACATCAGAATCTGCCCATCCCAGGTCCTTAGGAAGGACTTGATAAGTGGACAAACATACCAAATCCAGTCTGAACATCTGGCTAACTATGAGATGAATCAGTAATTAAAAATGTCTAATCCAGCCTAAGCATTTGCCTATGTTTCAAGCCATAATATATTAAATTATACATTCCATTCAAGCCATAATTCAGTTAGTGAGTCTTAGGCAAAAAGGTAATTACAGGAGACATTCATTTTGTTGGCTTCTAGACTGTCAAATGGCAATACTTGGAAGAAGATTTACTGATGCTACATAAAATGTTCAAAACACTTTGATTCACATGTCAGGTGGATGCATTGGAAAATGTTTTTATACCCTAATCTTCTTTGCTACTCTTTTATCCTCTCTGCCCATCTAATTATACACAAAAGAAGGAACAAGGTAATCAACTATTCTGTCATTTCACATCAAAACTCTTCTTGCAACAATAGTTTAAAAAACCTGATTGAGCAAGCTGGTTGAAAAACACTGATCTACAGGAACCTTTCTCAGTCTTTTTATCCTGGAAGAACACTTATAATAAATTTCAAAGAATGCCTGCTTAAAGACCACAAAAATGTAAAAATATTACAATACAGTTAACTTCTACTCTAGAATTCCCCCCATGTCAAGGATTCAAGACCCATCTCATCAC